>NW_022196891.1:31812946-31818989 GCF_008632895.1 Mastomys coucha | reverse complement strand
CTGTAAACCAGGCTGGCCTCGAACTCAGAAATCTGCCTGCCTTTGCTTCCCAAGTGCTGGGATTAAAGGCGTGCGCCACCACCGCCCTGCCCTGCGTATTATTCTTAAGTATGTTCCTATGTGTGTGTGTCTGTGGGTACATGTACATGGGAGGTTAGAGGTGGCACAGGGAGCTTGGGTGGTTGTGAGCCACCCAGTAGTGTCGGTACTGAGGACTGAGCTCAGGTACTCTGCAAGAGCAGAATCTCTTAACCACTGAGTCTTGTTTTCCTTGAGTTTTAAAATAGGGTTTTTTTGTTTTTTGTTTTTGTAAAGACAAACTTGTGTCTAGAATCTGCAAGCTGTTGTCTTGGGGACCAGGGGGGTACACACATGTGATGGAGAAGAGAAGGCCCCCCGGAGATGAATGGCCACCCACTTGTTGCAAAATAAGAGATACAGGGTGGTGGGAAGGACCTTAAAGTAGGTGGAGAGGTGGAAAGAGAACAATAGGAAGAGTTTCAGGGTGCCACAGGCAGAATGATGGGGAGCTCTGGGCAGAGCAGGGGACCAGCCCCTGTATCTCCACAGAGAGGAAGCCATGCCCAGATGGGGGGAGGCCCTGTGAATCTGAGGGCATGTGCCCCCACCTCCACTCAGGTTGACAGAGGATCTGGGAGATCCAGGTGGCTTTGAGCCAAACCAGTCACCACCCTTTCTCACTAGGTAGTGCCTCTCTGCACGTTCACACCCAGTGCCCTGTTGGCAGGGGCTGTAACCTGAGCCCTGAGAGCCAGGAGGGGGAGAGAGCCCGTCTCCCCCAGCTTCCTCGCACCCCAAGGCTCACACAGGTTCAGCCCACGAAGAAAGGGTACAAGGATTAGAGATGGATGACAGGCTGTCAGCAGTTCCCAAGGACAGCTCCATAATCCCGACACCCCAAGCTACAGTGCCCTTTGATCCAGCCTCTGAAAGCTTGATTATAAGACCCAGCCCTTGTTTCCATAAAGGGGAGAACAATTGTTTCCAGCCCAGACAAAGGACTCTTTGTACAGACCTGGGACCCGCGCCCCAGGAGCCTCCTGGGGGAGGTAGGACAACCCCGCCCAGGGCAAGGAGGAGGGGTGATGAGGCAGGGCCGTGCAGGGGCAAGGCAACCGAGGCTCCCGCCAAGCGTGGGGGAGATGGGCAAAGGCCATTAGTGACATCTTATGCACCGCTTAAGGAGCATGCCCAAGCTCAGAGGAGGGGGGCTCCCTGCCGAATTGCTCTAGCCTTGAACCCAAGATGTACATGGTCATATAGAGTTCAAGAACATCCACAGCTACACAGTGAGACCTGTCTTGAAAACAAAACAAAACAAACAAAACCACTTAGTCTTTATCCCCGCTAGACTGATGCTGGGGAAGGGCTGGCTCCTCTTTGCCAGGTTTCAACACCTGAGCAAGCAAACTGGTATCAGGGTAGAGAGAGAATTTGGAGGCTAATAACGAAGGATTCTTGGTGGGGAGATCGCCACAGCTGTATTTGGACCTGCAGCCTGCTTGGCGCTGTCTTTGTTCACCTGCAGCTGAGTAGAGCTTACCTGGACATTACCACACAACACCCTCAAACTTTGCCAAGCAAATCAGCCTATTGCAGCAGCTAGAGCTTTGCTGTCCTTCCCGAGCAAGGGAGAGACATGTGGATTGGTGGCACTTGTACCCAAGCTTGCTACACCCTGAGTGCATTTGTTAGTTAAATCAATGCCTTCTTTCTTGCCTCTGTGTCTGCAGCCATTGGCCAGGAGACTTGAGGGTTGAACTGAGGCTTCCTCCCTGACAGAGGCAGTTGTGAGCCAGGGAGTCCAGTTTGACTCTGGGGAAGTCAGGAGAACCAAAGTCAGGCTTGGGAACTTACTAAAGTTGCCCCTGCCGAAACCAAAACAGCTTATTTAATGGGAAGATAAATAACCACCGTTGAATGTCAGCTTCACATATATTTACTATTAACCTAGTGATAGTATCTTGCCCAACTTGGTACTCAACTTGAAATGATGGCCACTTCCATAGTATGGCAACTGGAAGGTTAGGTTGAAGATATTTTAGGGGTTGGGGCAGACACGGTGGCATCTCTAATCTCAATATCGAGGAAGCTATGTCAGGAGGATGGTAAATCCAGGCTGGGTTACATAGTGGGGCTTTGTTTCTAAACATAAGTAAATAAATAATAGATTAATGCACAAAATTAATAACTATAGCTCCAGGGCTGGGACTGTGCCTCTGTTGGTAGAGAGTGTGCCTTGCAAGCACAAGGCCCTGGGTGCCTTCCTTAGCAGGAATAAACCAGAGTGTTGCTGTTCTGTAGCCCTGGCCCTAGGCATGAAGGTAGGAGTATCAGTTCACATCCATGCTCAGCTACACAGAGAGTTTGAAGCCAGTTTAGGTCAGATGGACTCTCAGAAATAAATAAGCGCTGGTAGGATGGTTCGGTGGTTGAGAGCATTTCTTGTTCTTGCAGTGGACTTGATGTAATTCCTGGCACTCATTCTGCCCTTCTGGCCTCTGAGGGCACCTGCACATACATGTAGGCATACACGCTATGCATATAAGTAAGTATTTTTAATTAAAAATAAGGAAGAATAATTAAAGGGTTGGGACTCAGTGGTAGAGAGAGCATTTGCCTAATATGCATGAAGACTTAAATTCTTAGTCTAGTGGAAAAGTCACATGCAATAAACAAATACATAATGGATAAATAGACCTTTCATTGAGAGGGAGGGAGGGGCTTTGAAGAACGAGACCAGGTATGAATCACAAAATAACAGTCAGATCACAACACCAGTGACTCACCACCTCACCTTTAATCTCAGCACTCAGGAGGTAGAGGCAAGAAAATCTCTCAAGTCCAGCCTGGTCTACAGAGTGAATTCCAGGACAGCCAAGTCCTCATGGAGAAACTCTATCTCAAAAAACAAGACAAAACAAAACCAAAAACCAAAAACCAAAACCAAAACCCAAACTGCCGGGGATTCAATAATGGTAGGAAAAGCCAGGCCTAGTGGTATAAGCCTTTTATTAAGTCCAGCGTTTATTTGAGAGGGAGAGTCAGGGAGATCTCAGTGAGTTCGAGGCCAGCCTGATCTACATAATGAGTTCCAGGACAGCTAGAGCCACATAGTGAGACCTGGATGCCTCCATGGACAAATGGCCTTTGGAGAAGTTCCTCAGATAGAATAGAGTTCTTTAGCTAGACAGAAGCAGCAAATACCATGGTCACGCTAGCTAGTGTAGGAGATGACGATAAAGTCATGTAAGTGGGGGCCAGGTGAGATGGCTCAGCAGTTAGAAACCCTCGCTGTTCTAGCCTAGGACTTGGTCAGTCCCAGCATCCACGTGGTTGTTGTGGCTTAGAACTATGCATAGGCACATACACACATGCAGGCAAAATGCTCACACACATAAAATAAGCAAATCTTAAAACAATTAAAAACAAATAAATAAACTCATGCAAATAGCCCTGGACTGTGGGTCCGATCTGTAGATCGGACTATGAGAGATGTTAGGTAGGTACAAGAGGGTAGAGGCACTCTAGAACAGTGAGTCACGACTCCTGTTGGGGGTTGAGCAACCCTTTCACAGGGATGCCTAAGACCCTGGGAAAACACAGAGATTTACATTCTAATTCATAATAGTAGCAAAATTACAGTTCTGAAGTAGCAACAAAAATAAGCTTATGGTTGGGGTCACCACAACACGGGGAACTGTATTAAAGTGCCCGAGCACTAGGAAGGCTGAGAGCCACTGCTCTAGAGGCAATGGGGCTCACACCGGGGTGTGGCCACAGATCTGTGGGTCTGGAGGACAGTAAGCCGACCTCATGATGAAGAAGGAGAGGCTTTGAAGTTGGGGAACTAGAGGGAGGGGACCTCCAGCTGACCCCAGGAGGAGGCTCATGGGCTGGAAAACAGGATGGCAGGTGCCAAACAGGTCCTTGCCCATGGAAACAGGCTTTGTTGACTTTGGCAGCCCCACCCTCAGCCTCCTCCTGCCCCACAAGGGCCTGAAACTGACACTGGGCCCTGCTGGGGGTTGGAGATGTTCCCAGCCCAGTCCTGTTCAGGCCAGCTGCAGCAGGCTTCTGGTGCTCCTGGCCTGCAGGAGGGCTTAAGAGGCTCAAGGGGCTGGTACCCAGGCCGGACAGGTAAAGGCCAGGGCTGGGGGGACAGTAAGACTGAACGACTGGTTTATTTTTCTCAGACTGAAGACCCAGCTGAAGGAGATGACTGTTATAAGGACTGCCCCAGGGTGTCCCCTCAGGGGCCTGAAATCCAGATAAGTGCTAATTAGCCACCACAACAAATCACAGTTAAAGAAACAGATGTCACCAGGTGGTGGCGCATGCCTTTAATCCCAGCATTTGGGAGGCAGAGGCAGGTGGATTTCTGAGTTTGAGGCCAGCCTGGTCTACAGAGTGAGTTCCAGGACAGCCAGGACAGCCAGGGCTATACAGAGAAACCCTGTCCAAAAGAGAAAGATAGGCAAGAAAGAAAATAGGGAACTTGTGAGTACATGTGTAGTATGTGCACGTGCATATATATGAAAGGTGTATATTACATGTTTATTATTATTATTATTATTGTCATAATTTTGAGACAGGGTCTCACCATGAAGCACTGGCTAACTGTAGACCAGTCTGGCTCCAACTCTTAGAGATCCAGTTGCTTCTGCCTCTGCAGTGATGGTATTGAAGACAAATACCGCTTCATCAGGCCTTAGTACTTTTTTTAATGTTTTTTGATACACTGTTTCACTTAGCCCAGGCTGGCCTTGAACCTCTGATCCTCCTGCCTCTACTCCCCAGTACTGGAATAGTGCTGGGATTATAGACCTGAGCCGCCCATGCCTACTCTTACGTGGTTTGGGGAACAGAAGCCAGAGCTTGTGAGCGTAAGCACCGGACCAACTGAGCTACACCCGGAGTCCAACCCTGAACAAATGTATTTATTGTTTGCCCAGCCGGCCTTAAACGTGTGATCTTGTGCTCACTTCGGCAGTACATATACTAAAATTGGAACGATACAGAGAAGATTAGCATGGCCCCTGCGCAAGGCTGACACGCAAATTCGTGAAGCGTTCCATATATTTTTTTTGTTTTTGTTGTTTTTGTTTGTTTCTTTGTTTTTTTTGGAGGGGAAACTAGGAATGGAGAAATTTACATGTAAGTAAAGAAAATATCTAATAAAAAAAAAACAAAAACGTGTGATCTTCCTGCCTCAGTCTTCCAAGTGTTTTGATTACAGGTGTGCACCTCCGAACCCAGCCCCGGTGCTCTACACTTTGAAGGTTGTTACATCCCCTTTCAGAGAGCAATCAGAAAGGTAGAAAGGTGATCTAAGAAGACCACCAGTGAAGGATGGAGAGGCGGGGCAGGTGCAGAATTCCAGGTCTATGCTTTTCTGGGCAAGGCAAAAGGACCAGCAATGGGACAGCAGGAGGGAAGGGCAGGAGGAGGAGGAGTGACCTGGGTTCCTATGAGGGAGCACCCTTTTCAGCTCATCACCCTGGCGATGGCCAGTCCAGGGCTTCCTGTTCCGTTTCTGTTGGCCATGTAGTCCGTATTATAGTTTACAGTTATCCCTTCAGGCAGCGAGTTCAGTGGGCCAAAACCTTAGGACTACTCTAGGCAGCCGGAGTCCAGCCGCCTTTGCTTCCTATCTTTGGGACAGAAGCCTCTATTTTCTGCGTCCTAACTGGAGGGAAGTTGAGTGCTCAGGCAGCTGTAAGTAAAAAGTAAGTTGAAGAGGCTGCAAGAGTGAAGGAGAAGCTAGAGGACGCGGGCTACAACCTGAGGTTTCTCAACCCAGGTCCTGACTTTATTATCTCTGCGTCCAAATCTCTCTGCCCATCCCGCAGGGGATCTAATTACAATAACAGTAAAAACAGTAACAGCTGCTATTTACTGAAAGCATTCCGTGAGCCATACTTACCTCCAGATAAGTGCGCTTATTTTAATTTACATCTAAAATGGTAAGAGAGACAATTCTTAGGTTCTTTCGATTTGGTTTTGATTTTTTTTTTTTTTT
>NW_022196891.1:31807999-31812936 GCF_008632895.1 Mastomys coucha | reverse complement strand
GACAGGGTAGCTGTGTAGCTGACTGTCCTGGAATTCCTCCTGCAGACCAGGCTGGTCTCAAATTCAGAGATCTACCTGCCTCTCCCTCCTGAGTAGTAGGCTTAAAGGTGTACTCCAGCATTCCACACCTGGAGGTTTCAGTTTTTTGAGGCAGGGTCTCTCCAAACTCAGTCTAGTATTAGCCGGTCTGAACTTGCTGTGGAGCTGAGAATAACCTTGAATTATTGATCATCCTGAGGCCATCTCCCAAAAGCCGACGTTTTACTGATAAACGTCCTGTCTTCCTTCCTTTCTTTTTTCTTTGTATGCATTTGTGTGCATGGTATGTGTGTATGTTTGCATGTTCACTTGTGCAAGAACATATGTGTGTATGCAGGTGTACACATGTGTGTGTAGAGGCCAAGGTTGATTTCAAGATACTTCTTGGATTGTTCTTTAACCTTCTTTTTAAAATTATTTCATTTTATTTTATGTGTTATGAGTGTTTTGCCTGGTGTCCACAAAAGCCAAAAGAAGATGTTGGGTCCCCTGGAAACAAAGTTACTGCCAGTTGTGAGCCTTCATGTGCCTGCTAAGACTTGAACTCAGGTCCTCTGGAAGATGAGGTTAGCCACTGCTCCAGGCTTTGCTGGCCTGAGCATCCTCTCAACAGACCCAGCCTGCCAGTGCTACCCCGCTTCTCAGACTTTTCTATTTCTTTTCCATTGAAATGTCTTGAGTGGCCAAGATCTTTCAATGTAAGCTTGACTTCAGATCTCCAGAAGCCACCTAGAGCCAGACGCAGCAGCCTGCCTGCCTGGAGTCTCTACTCTGCAGCAATCTGGGATGTGCGGACAGGAGAATCCTCGGAAGCTTGTCATGCCTGCTACATCACACTTCAGTGAAGGAGTCTCAGAGAAAGTGGGAGGTGAGAACCCACTTCCGAGGTGGTCTGACCTCTGCTGGAACACAGTCACACCAAGAGGGAGAGGGGAAGGTAGGTGTGTGTGAATGTTTCTGTGTGTGAGTTTTATTTTTATCGGGCTGACAAGATGGCTCGGCAGGTAAAGGCACTTGCTGCCGAGCCTGACAATCTGTGCTCAATCTACAGAACCCAACCCGCGTCGTGGAAGCAGAGAACTGACTCCTAGGAATTGTTCTGTGACCTCCACACACGTGACACACTCATATTCACAAAATAGATAGCTAGGCTGGGTGTGGTGGTGCTTACCATTAATCCCATCGGTACAGAAAGAGAGGAAGGTAGTCACTTCAAGTTCAAGGCCTGTCTGGTCTACGTAGTGAGTTCCAGGTCCGCTGAGGCAAACAAAAATCCCCACCAAAATAAATAAATGAATAACTTAAAAAAAAAAAAAAGGCCACTCTAGCTAGGGCTTGGTGCTGTGTCTGTTACCCCAGAACTCTGAAAGTTGGGAGTATAGAATTTTGAAAGCAGGGCAGCCTGTCTTGGAGGAAAAGTCATCTTGATGAAAAAACTTGTGATATGTTTTTGTAGTATGACCAACTCTGGGAAGCAAAGGAAATAGAAGGACGAGCCAGGATTTTGAGGCCAGCCTGAAGGGCACTGTGAAATCTTGTTGCCAGGAGGAAAACGGAAGAGGAGAGAAGAGGGGAAAAAAAGCCCCTTCTCTGTGGACACAACAGATATTCTTTTTCTTTGTTTGTTTGTTTTTTTGAGACAGGGTTTCTCTGTGTAGCCCTGGCTGTCCTGGAACTCACTCTGTAGACCAGGCTGGCCTCGAACTCAGAAATCCACCTGCCTCTGCCTCCCAAGTGCTGGGATTAAAGGCGTGTGCCACCACTGCCCGGCTCAGATATTCTTTTTGAAGCCCAAGGGATAGACGCCAAGCCAGGAGCCCTGCTTCCTGGATGAGCACAGTTTGATGTGACTTGCCCGACAGCCTCCTCCTTCCTGCAGACCCCTGAGGACCCCACCACCTCTCAGCGGAAGGTGAAAGAGAACACCTACCTGCTCTGCTCCCATCGCTTCTCACTGGGTTCTCCCCACTGTATGGTGCTAAACTACAGTAGCTTCATGGAGGAGGGAGGGGTATTCATTCCCACGCTCTAACATTCACTCCTGTTGAGTGAGTTTGGGCACATGCCAATAATCCTGTGCTCCTCACACAATCAAGTCTCGGGGCGTTTCTTTCTTTTTGAATTTTATGCGTATGGGTATTTTGCCCGAATGCATGTCTATGCACAGTGTGTGTGTGTGTGTGTGTGTGTGTGTGTGTGTGTGTGTCTGGTGCCAGCAGAGGTCAGAAGAGGGTCAGATCCTTTGGTGTTATAGACAGTTGTGAGCCATTGCCATGTGGGTGCTGAGCATTGAACACAGCCCAAGCCATCTCTCCAGCCACTTTCTTGTTTTGGCTTTGAGACAGGATCTCACCATGCAACTCTGTCATGCCTGGAACTCACTATGTGGACCAGGCTGACCTTGAACTCACAGAAGCAACCTGCTTCTGCGAAGACCTGGGTTTGCTTCCCAGAGCTCACATTCCTTACTGCTATCAACCTTCTGTAATTTCAGTTCCAGGCAATCCATCACCCTCTCCATCCTCCATGGGCACTGCACTCACATGGTACCCAGACATATGTGTAGGAAAGCATAAAGCAACTATACATATAAAATAAAAATAAATAAATAAAATTTTAAAATGTATTTGTGGCTGGAGAGATGACTTAACAGCTCAGAGTGGCTGGTATACTTGCTGAGGGAGAACCCCTGTTCCCAGCCCCCAAATTGGGTGGCTCACAACCACCTGTAACTCCAGCTCCAGGGGATCTGACCTGACACCCTTAGAGCCTCAGAGGATACCTATGGACTGATGCACACACACACACACACACACACACACACACACACACACACACACACACACACACACACACACACACACACACACACACACACACACACACATTCACATACCACACACACATACTCATTCACATACATATATATTACCGCACACACACACACACACACACACACACACACACACACACACATACTCATATGCACACAAGCATACAGACATACACATATCACACACACAGACTCATTCACACATACACACACACACATATATAAACATATACTACATACGTACATGCACATACACCCATGTAGTTAAAAATAAAATAAACTTTGAGAAAATGACTTATTATTATTGTGTGTAGGTGCTCATACCACAGCATACATGGAGGCCAGAGGGCAATTTCATGGAGTTGATTCTCTGCTCTCACTTTGCTTACATGCCAAATGTCTTGACCCTCTGACCATCTGCCAGCCATCAAGTCTGAAGCATTTCTAGCCCTCAGATGCCCCAGAACTGGTTGGGATAAGCTTACTTCTCTTACCCCCCAGATGAGGATTCATTCTGACACTATTGTTTTGTTTGGACAGGGTTCTCTGTGTAGCGTTGGCTATCTTAGACCAGGCTGGCCTCCTCAGAGATCCACCTGCCTCTGTCTCCTGAGTATTGGGACACCTCCTTGGCTCTGACAGTATTGTATTTCCTCCCACCCCCCAGGGACCCCCACCCTCCAAGTCTGAACCTGGAGGCCTTGGGCTTGTCACATACATGCTCTATCACTGAGGTAAATCCCAATCCTGACACTACTGTTTAACTTTTCTTTTCTTTTCTTTTTCTTTTTAAAGATTTGTTTATTATATGTAAGTACACTGTAGCTGTCTTCAGGCACCCCAGAAGAGGGAGTCAGGTCTCATTATGGATGGTTGTGGTTGCTGGGATTTGAACTCAGGACCTTCGGAAGAGCAGTCTTAACCACTGAGCCATCTCACCAGCCCCTTGTTTAACTTTTCTATAAGTAGAGTTAGGCTGTCTGGACTATTTTGTGTCTGGTTGCCTTGAGGTCTACCCATTGTATATGAGTTTAAATTTTATTTTCAGCTGCTGCTGCTGCTTCTTCTTCTTCTTCTTCTTCTTCTTCTTCTTCTCCTCCTCCTCCTCCTCCTCCTCCTCCTCCTCCTCCTCCTCCTCCTCTTCCTTCTCCTCCTCCTCTTCTTCCTCCTCCTCCTTCTTCTTCTTTTGTGTAGTGATGAAACCTTGAATCCCAGAACTTAATGCTTCATGCATATCAAGCAAGAACTCTATCACTGAGCTATTCCGTTGTCCTCCACTGTGATTTTCTGTTGTTTTCTAAGAATTATTATTACTCTTTAAAATGTGCACTAGTGCTTTGCCTGCATGCATGTGGTGACGGGTGTTCCTAGGACCTGCTGGAGGCTAAAAGAGGGCTTGGATTCCTGGGAACTGGAGTTGCAGACAGTTGTAAGAAAGTGTGTGAATGCTGGGAATCAAGCCCTAGTTCCCTGGAAGAGCAGTCAGTGTTCTTAATCTCTGAGTCATCTCTCCACATCTCCTCGATTGTGTTTTATATAGAATTAACTTAGTCTTCGTTTTTGCCTAAGAGTTTTCCACCATGTGATACACTACACTGTATTTTTATACATTCAAGCACTAGTAGACATTTAGATTTAAAATCTGCCTTAAACAGGTCATTTCTCATGAATGTGCGCTAGGGATGGCACTGCTAATTTGTATGTTCATTTGAAACTATCAAATGGATTGCTGGCAGTTAAGAACATCAAACACAGCCGGGCGGTGGTGGCGCACACCTTTAATCCCAGCATTTGGGAGGCAGAGGCAGGTGGATTTCTGAGTTCGAGGACAGCCTGGTCTACAGAGTGAGTTTCAGGACAGCCAAGGCTACACAGAGAAACCCTGTCTTGAAAAAAAAAAGAAAAAAAAAGAACATCAAACACACCTTCTCCCCTCTATTTTCATTTGGTGGACAAAGCTTTTCCAGTTCAACCTCCACTAAAGTGGAATTTCAAATGTTAAATCGGAACATAAATAGTAGCCACCAATTTTTAAAATTTTTTTAATTTACTTTATATATATATA
>NW_022196891.1:31803056-31805556 GCF_008632895.1 Mastomys coucha | reverse complement strand
GAATTCTTTGTACCCTAGAGTGCCTTTCTTTAGTTTGGCTAGTTAACTAAACGTGCCTAGGAACGGGGTTTCCTTGTCTGGGCTGCTAGATCCGAGGCCCTCAGGGTGGGCTTTGTCCTACGCTTGTCTCTCTCGTTGCCCATTCGCTGCCCATCCCTCCCGACAGTCTAGACTTACAACAGTGCCCCAGCCAGCACCCCTGCACAGTGGAGAGAAGGAACATTGTAGCCACAGCAAAAAGAAAATCTAGAAGTCAATCAAGAAACCTTTGGTTTGGGGAGCCTGTACTTCCTGGTCAACAGCAGACTCCCGCGGTGAACGCCAAAGCCTTTGTTGCCTGCAGTGCCCCCGTGTATTCCCACAGCGAATAGCTACTCTCCCATTCCTACTGGGAGGTGGTACCAGGAGATCTACTCTATTTGGTACATAAGAAGCTCCCATCTTGGAAAGCTGAGACAATTCATGGCAAGAGTAAAGAGGCTGCAAGGACAGACTGTGACAGATTAGTAGCGGGAAGGCGGGGGTCGGGGGAGGGCGTCTTGCATAAACAGGTGGCAGGTGCTGCACACTGCCTTGAGAAGAGAGTCCGTCAGGATCAGCTTCCATATGGGAGCCGAAGCCTGTGTTGGGCTCTGTAGAAGCCCGCATGGCTGTCGTGAGCAGCAAAGAATTCCAATCCGGAAGGAGAGCAGGTAAGTTGGTGTCTCTGTTTTCTGGCCCGTTCCTCTGTACATCCCAGTCCTCAAGTTCAGGAAAAGCTACATGCCAAGTCGGTCAGCTTGTCAGAGGAGTGTGCCCCATCTGGCTCTAGGAAGCCAGGTTAAGAAAGTGAAGGCCAGAAAGAATATAGCACATTTCTCTCTAGTAATGAAAGGGTTGCTTTATTAGTGCTATTTTTTGAAGATCAAAAACAAACAAGCAATTGAAGCCAGGCAGTGGTGGCACACACCTTTAATTCCAGCACTTAGAAGGCAGAGGCAGGTGGATCTGTGAGTTCGAGGCCAACCTGGTTTACAGAGTGAGTTCCAGGACAGCCAGGGCTACACACAGAGAAACCCTATCTTGAGAAAAAGAAAAAGAAAAACCAAGAAAAAGAAAAAAAAGAAATATTAAAAAGCTTAAGTACATATATGTATGTGCCTCTGTGTGTGTGTGTGTGTGTGTGTGTGTGTGTCACAAATGTTGAGCCAAGGCCCTGAGGATATCAATGAACACGTAGTCCAATTCCACTAGTCCATGTATGCATGCATACACACTGGTGGAGCCCATGCCAGGCTTTGTGCCTAAGGGACAACCGGGTCATTTCATTTCATCTACACAACAAGCCATGGGTAAGTATTGTCAATCCTGATTTACAGAAGACATTCAGTGAGGTCAGGCCCTGCCCAGATCTCACAGCTGATTGGTGAGGAACCAGGATGACCGATACCATGAATTCTCAAAATTCCACCACTTAAACCACAATACCGTGCACTGTCAGCAAAACACTTGACTGGGGTTATTCACAACTCGCCACGGCTAAAGAGCTGACTCAGTCACCCACGGCAGGCACTCCCCGGAGGTGGGCAGTAGAGGGTACCAGTAACCCTACAGTTGACAGACCTACCCCATCTGACCACACTGCACAACTGCGAGGGACAGAACTGTACCTTTCTCCCCCTCTTCACAACACAAGGGATCCAGCCCCGGGACGTGACGTCATACTGCCGGCAGGGCTTCCAGGGATTGGTGACTCTTGGCTGACGTCAGGGAGCCACTCCACCCAGGAACTACTGTGGTTTGTCTGCCTCTTAATCACGAGTCTAACTACAGACCCTTCTGAGTCCGTGTCTCAGCAGGACAGCGAAGAGCTGTGGTTCTGGGATTTAAACTCATGGATGATTTTGGAGCCCCAAGATGGTTCTCCATGTCTGTAGATAAGCCTTTTGTCCTCTCTGGAAAACCTATTATAGGGGTCAGCCTCCTTCCCCAACAAAACAAAGAGCCCAAAAGAGGTCGGAGGATCATTTTCCAAATGCCAGTTCAAGAGTCCCGGGAGCAGTGTGGGGGGAGAGGTTGCGGGGGGGTGGTGGGGGTGGGGGGGAGGAGTGGAGAAGGGGACCCAGTTGGTCCTGTTCTGTGTCCTCGGTTGTATTGCTCAGCTGTGTCCTCTGTCTCCACTCCCCCTCTAGTCCCTGAGAGCTACAATGCAAGCACATGACTCACCTGGCTCTCTGCACCCAGTTTCAGCCTTACCCCACCCCTGCCCTGGGCCTTCCATTTGCTGTTTACTCCTGGGAGGGAGGCAAAGGTGTGCCTGGTCACCTAACCCCAGAGGGGAGAGATACGAGACTCCAGGCTTGAGACCCAGGACTCTGCTGGCTTCACTCCCACAGGTGACCCAGGGGCTCAGGATAGGGCTGAGCAAGATAAAGTGAGTGGGGAGAAAAAGGCTCCAAGTGGGCCCCACCAAGACACCTAGCACCGGAGTCCATAGTCTCTGATCTCCCCCCTTCCCCCT
>NW_022196891.1:31776276-31803013 GCF_008632895.1 Mastomys coucha | reverse complement strand
GCCAGTGCTGCATTGCCCTTAGTCTTCCATGGTCACCAGTGGTTTCTATTCTCCCCACCCCCACCTCCAGCATTGTTTGGTGGCGCAGCCCTGCCCAGCCCTGCCCAGCCCTCACTCTGAGGACACCAGGCAGAGGTAAGGACACCCTGAAAGTGTCTAGAGCCAGCAAGGCTGCTGCTCACTCTGAGGAGGTGTGCAGGGCCAGGCCAGGCCAGGCCACTCCCTGTGCAGAACTGGTATAGGGAGTAAAAGGAATGCTAATAACCTGGTGTAGGGGGCTCAGAACATGATACCCCCCCAAGTATGGCGTCTCAGCATGGTGCAGGCTCTGGAGAAGTCCCAAAGGCTCCAAGTCAGCTCCTGCCTTTAGGTCTCCTAACCCTTTGTTCTCCCAAACTCAGTGATAACTATCAGAAATCTTCCCCGAGGTAGATCTCAGAAACTAGGAGCCCTCTCCCCAAAAGTCACATAAAACTTGAAGAGAGCCCGACTCTTCTTTCTCCACTTGAGACCCTGTTCCAGGAAGACGATAGGCTACTGCGAGCACAGGAGAAAGTTAAATGGACGACCAGCTTTGCTGGGTCCCTTCCGTACGGCTCCATCCCTTTCCCATGTCCTGACATGGGAAAACATGTCCATAGCTGTCTGCTCTCCATCCTACCCCAGCAGAGAGGATGTCCTCTCTGGGTCTTTGTCCGCTGAAGGCTCTGGGCTACGTGAAGCTGAAGCCTTGCCTGGACACATGTGTTATGCTTTGCTCTTGCTGCTTTGTTGATTCTGACCTAGGGAGTATGTGAGGAGAGGTGTCACACCTTTAGGCTGCTTCAGATAGCGACGGAGAAGGGCTGGGGGAGGGAGACTCCCTAGGACAGACAGAGGTGACAGATACTGGACTGTGAACCTGGAAACTTGGCTCTAAGCCCTGACTTGGCTACCATTCCCTTTGTGACACAAGGTATATCCATTAGCACATCTTGGTGTCAGGGTATACACATCAACTTTACAAGGCAGGGGCTCAGTAAGGCCAGGTTCCTCCCGGTGACCAACCTTCCCAAGTACTCATCCATTCCTGCGTCTCTCTTAGGGAGGAGGAGAGAGACCCAGTTTGGTCGTGAAGTAAGGGAATGGTTCCCAAACAACTCAGGAGTTCTACTCCAGATACCTAGGGGGCCTGCCCCTCCCCAGACCCAGGCTCCAGACCACAGAACAGACAACACAGGCAAGCAGGTGGAAAATTCCCTCTGGCTCTCTGCCCAGGCACCCTGGATTACAACTGTGCCAGCGTGGGCAGGCAAGAGCTGGGAGGCTAGGGTACCAAAAGATCGACCAGCAGTTGCTTCGAGGCCTTTGTAGCTCGACTGTCACCACTGTCCAGTCACATAAATTATACTTTGCTCCAGTGGACAGACAGACAGAGGCTGGGGATTTGTTAAAGCCTATATGCATCTCAGGAGTTGCTGTCCCAAGCCAAGATCATTGTTGTGCCTAATCTTCCTGGTACTCTGGTCCAGGGGTCCCTGTGACTCTAATGGGGGACAGGAGCCTGTAGCATTTCAGAGGACACACACAAATAAAGCTTTGGCAAGTGCTGCAGGGACAAATGTCCCTGTGTATGTTCCCTGGGTTCTGTGACCTTGGGCTGTACTACTCCCCTTTAGTCCTTGACTTGTCCATCCAAACACAGGGACAACAGTCTGTCCCTGTCCTCCTGAAGGGCATGATGCCACACCCGTGCAGAAAAGTAAATAGCTGGGTGTACTCGTGACTACAGGCTGGGAGGCAAAACAAGTCCCACACCTACAAGTCTAAGGATCTAGGGCCTGAAGATCCAGGGCGGGGGGTGGGGTGGGGAGTGGGGGGGTGTTCATTGCATCTGCCTTTTCCCTGCTCTGCAGATCTCTGAGTTACCATGGCAACATCTCCTGCCCATCTTTATGGAGGCCTTACCCAGGATCTGGAACTAGTCTCTAGAAGGTTTATCTACAAGTACTTTTATGTTGCCAGTCAGTCCAGAACTAAGGAAACCTCTTTCTTCTTTGTTAGGTTACAGCCCGACAGCCTCATCCAGCCGCTTCCCGAGAACATGTCATTTTTCTGTGTCTTGAGGTGCAAAGAATCAGTGTGACGAGGTCGAGGTAAAACCCCTACACGGCTCTGGGAAAGCCACTCAAAGGCCACGTCCCACTGACCTGGAGTCAGCAGCCTGTAAGCGTCATCTCCAACCTGGGAACATTGTCCGAGTCTGGGTTGGCAGGCAGGAGAAGGCCCTAAAGATAAGGCAGGGCATGAACCCGACTCCATGACAGCCCATTAGCTCCGCTCCAGGAACCTAACCGCCATGAGTCACCCACAGCCAATCAGGAGGCTCAGCCAGGTACCGCTTTCAGCCAGACACACCTGTAACCTGCTAGCCATCTGTTGGACCACACCCTTGCCCCAGCCATTCTAGAAAGAAATAAAAATGTGTACAGCTGCGTGTGTGGAGCTCTGTAACTCTAAAATGGAAGGGGCTGCGTTGTGGCACATAGTGATTCTAGACAGATACAGACACATAGGCATGCACAGGCAGAGCTGAAAACAGCACAGCATTTAGACCCCACTTCCTTCCTCCCTCTGCCTAGGTCACTAACATCCCCGGCCTCCACCTCCTAGGTCAGAAATGGGTAGTCGAGATAAAAGCCTATGACATTGCAATTGATGTAGATATTTCTTCCATATTCCATGGTGGCTTTTTGTGAACTACTGGGCCAGCAGTTGCTCCAGACATCTCCCCTTAAGATTTCCCTCATTTTCTATCAACAAACACACAGAACAAAATAAGCAAGAGCAACTGAGACCATCCAGAGAGGTTGCTCTGGGAACCCTGGCCTGGAAAGGCACTGAGAGCTCTCCTAGCAGACCCTCCTGATACAGACTGGGGCTCAGGCCCAGCGAGATGGGGTGCTCTGTGCTGAGGAAGGATCTTCTCACTGATATTGCCATGCTCTCTTGCCAAAGTTCTAGGAGGCGGTCAAATACTGCCAGCTGCTGAACATGGTGATGCCCAAGCCTTAAGTCTCAGCACTCAGGAAGCAGAAGCAGGTCGATCTCTTGTCGGTCTGAGGTCAGACTAGTCTGCATATCGAGTTCCAGGCCAGCCAGGGCTATATAATCGTGAGATTCTGTCTCAAAACAATGTAATGTCAGCTTCTGCCTCTTTCTGGAGGTCCTCCTGGGTGGGTACCCTCAGCTGCTAGTGACAGACGGCTTGTGACCAGAGGAAGGCCTGAGAAACGGACACTGAATCTCTCCACCTCCCTGCCTAGGACCTGTGCGACCTAGAAGACCACAGGCACCAGAACTCAGTGCTGTGTTATACAGGGCACGCAAGCTCCCTGGGATGGAACCCCCAGGCCTTGCCAGAAGCCTAACTCCTCCTTCAGCAGAGCCTGCAGAGATCAAAACTAGCTATATCTACGAAGCACATACTTTTTTACTTTTTTTAAAAAAATATATTTCTTGTATATTGATGAACTGATTGTGTGAGGACAGGACTCAGAGGCTTGTACAAGTGTTCTGCCCTGAGCTATATCCTCAGCCTGAAGTTCGTATTTTGGGTCAAACACCAAAGGGAGATGACGGTGAAGGAAGAGGGCCTCTGCCCCCACAGCTTTTTCTCACAAGGGCAGGTATGGTAGCTTTAGCAAAAGGTCCCTTCTACTGTCTCACCTCCAAGATCACAAACCCAAATCTAAGGCTGCAGGTAAATCCTGCAGATTCACAAGATTTTGTTGCTAGGTTAGACAAAAGGATCTAGAAGGGGGGCAAAGGCTTGGCTGGCACAGTCCAAGGCATTAACCTGGTGTGGTTAGGACCATAGGGCAGACAGAGCCAGGGAAGCCTTCTCTTCTCACAGGCTGGTGGGCAGCAGGCAGTGGTGGGAGAAGCTTTGTCTGTGGCTGGAGATCATTCTGTCCGTTGGTAGGTCGTTTGTCCTCAGATTTTTGCCTGCCAATCTAGCCCTGACTATTCCGGGGAACAGAAGCTGGGCCAAGGTTCCAAGGTGTGACAGGACAGAACTGGGGGTGGGTCTTTGTGTATAACTTTAGTCTCTTTTGCATGCTGGGAATTTCCTTTGTGTTTCCCACAAAGAGGTGTGGCCAGGGACCTTTGCACCCCCACTTTGAAGCGAAAGCTGAGTCAGAGCCACTTTGCTGGCCTGGCCTACTGGGAGTTCTCTGGGCTCCTGTCTGGTCAGGGGCATCTGGGGAGCAAACACTAAGGTGCAGGGCGTTCAAGCAGAATTCTTGTTATGGTTGGGGAGATGAAACAGGTGTAATGTTGGAAGAGAGGAGAGGAGAAGAGGAGGGAGAGGAAAAGAGGAGAGAGAAGAGAGACAGAGAGAGAGAGAGGGAGAGAGAGAGAGATTGATTGTGGCATTGACTGGGTATACACCTGAAATCTGAGCACGGAGGCTTAGGCAGGAGGATCTGCACACTAATAGACTTATGAGATCCTATCTCACTCCCTGAGTAGGGTGGGGAGAACACCATTTTGTGAACTTTATGTCAAGAAGGTACCATGGCACTTAAGTTCTGTAACTTAGCTGACCAGGGCAATGTGATGAAGGTTCACACTGCTGTCCACATTGCCTGGATAAAAACACAGGATTCAAGCTGTGCACAGTGCCCCATGCTTTTAATGCTAGCACTCAGGAGGCAGAAACGAGGCAGATCTATGAGGCTACCCTGCCTACATAGCAGATTCTAGGCCAGCCAGGGCTACATAGTGATACTTAGTGAGGCTGTCTCAAACCAAACCAAATTGGGTGGTGTTGGCTCACACCTTTAATCCCAGCACTTGGGAGGCAGAGGCAGGTAGATTTCTGAGTTTGAGGCCAGTTTGGTCTATAAAGTGAGTTCCAGGACCAGGACAGCAAGGGCTACACAGAGAAACCCTGTCTCGAAAAACCAAAAAAAAAAAAAAAAAAAAAAAAAAAAAAAAAAAAAAGAAAAGAAAAGAAAAACCTCAAGTGTTAGCTTTGACTTAATGAGGCTACCTACACAACTAGAAATCAGGGAGTTTGTATTTCATGGGTCTGATTTCATGCTGTGCTGAGAATAACCCATCAATGCAGAGTAGAGAAGGGTAGACTTGGGAGTGGAAGTCCATCAATCCATCCTTGCATCAGCTCTCACCTTACCTGGCCTGATGCAGCCAGTGAAGGGCGAGCCCCTCCTCTTTGGCTCTGAGCTGCATTCTTTTGTGCTGAGCACTGGGTTGGCAACTCAAGACATCAGAGCAAGAAAGCAGAAAGGACACTGCCAGGGCACCTGGCAATGGATAATCTGCTTACCCAGCCCCGCTGCCCTGTGGCTGTATGGTGCTAGGCGAAAGGGACAGCAGCATAGGGCCTGGGAGCAAAGGGCTCGAGCCTGGAGCTTGCTTCCTTCATCTCAGTTATGATTAACACAGAAACCGTGGCAGCTTTCTACGCCTCCTCGCTGCTGACGCAGTCTGGGATGTGACTCTCCACTGAAACGTTTTTTTGTTTTGTTGTGTTATGTGGGTACAGTGTTTTGTGTCATTGAGACAAGGTCTGTAATCTGGCTAGTCTGAAACTCACAATCTGTTCTGAACTTGTGGATACCCTGGTGCCAGGTGCCATTTGTGGCACTATTTGAAAGGATTAAAAGGTGTGGCCTTGTTACGTCAATGCAGTGGGTGTGGCCTTGTTGAAGGAAGTGTGTCACTGGGGGCGGGCTTTGAGATTTCATAAAGCCCAAGTCAGGCTCAGTATATCACCTTTCCTTCTGCTTGTGGATCTGGATGTATGTCTGCATTGTGCCATGCTTCCTGCCATGATGAAAATGAGCTAAACCTCTGAAACTATAATAAGCAAGTCTCAAAAAAATAAATGCTTTTTTTTTTTTTAATGAGTTGCCTTGGTCAGAGTGTCCATTCACAGCCAGAAAACATTGACTAAGTATACAGGAATATGCCACGACACTGGGTTTTTCTTGCTAGTGTGTATATGTGTGTGATATATACATATTTTTTAAATATATATTTTATGTATATTTGTAAATATATATAAATATATATACAATATATTATATTATATATAATTATATATAATAATATATAATATATAAACATATATATTTATATATTTTAAATATATAATATATTTATATTTAAAATATCTCATGTAGCCCAGGCTGGCCTGGCACTTGGTATGTATCTGAAGATGACTTCGAACTTGGATCCACCCCCTAAGTGCTGGCACTATGACTTGTGCCATCATACCTAGCTTACATAGATTATTTTCCCCCAGCGCTGACTGAATTTTGAATGTAGTAAAGCTTTACAGATGCTAGGCAGGTGCTTACTATTGAGCTCTGTCTGCTGTTGGCTCAGCTGAGATTTTTATTTCGCTGTCTCCACCCACCCCACAGCTGCAGAATCAGGATCTAGCCTCCACAGGACCCTCGAATCCCACACAGGCCTTCGCAGACAGAGACAAGGCCTCTGCCCGTTCCAGCCCTGACTAAGCTGAGCCACACCCCCATCCCAGGAACAGTCTGAGTAGTGCCTCAAGTTGGTTTCTGTTGCTGTGATAAAAACACTGACCAAAAGCAATGTGGGGAGGAAAGAATCATTTAACTTACAGTTCCACATCACAGTCCATCACTGAGGGGAGTCAGGGCTGGGACTCAAGCAGGAGCCTAGAGGCAGGAACTGAAACACAGGAAATAGGGAAGAGTGCTTACCGGCTTGCTCACCTTGTCTTTATATAACATCTGGGGATACCTGCCCAGGAGTGGCACTGCCCACAGGGCTGGGTCCTCCCACATCAACCATCCATCAAAACAAAAACAAAAACAAAAACAACAAAATTCCACAGTCTTGCCTCTAAGCCGGTGTGATGGAAGCATTTTCGCAGTTGAGGCTCCTTCTTCCCTGATAACCGTGGCTTATGTCAAAGTGATAGAAAAATCGCTGGGCAGTGGTGACGCACGCCTTTAATCCCAGCACTTGGGAGGCAGAGGCAGGTGGATTTCTGAGTTCGAGGCCAGCCTGGTCTACAGAGTGAGTTCCAGGACAGCCAGGGCTACACAGAGAAACCCTGTCTCGAAAAAGCAAAAAAAAAAAAAAAAAAAAGATCTAGCCAGCAAAAGTAACCATGTGTCTGGTACATGATGTACATTCAGTAAACTTTTGTTTTATTTTATATTTTTAATTTAATTTTACTTTTAAAATGTTTTTAACCTTTATTTTTATTTTATGTGAGAACGAATGTGCTGCCATTAGGTGTGTCTGTATGGTAATGTGTGTGCTGGGTCCCCTTGAACTGCAGTTACAGATAGCTGTGACCAGCCATGTGGGTGCCACCTCTCTAGTTCCTTTAGAGATTTTTATTTGTTTGTTTTATATATATGAGCAAACCATTGCCCTCTTCAGACACACCAGAAGAGGGCATCAGATCCCATTACAGATGGTTGTGAGCCACCATGTGGTTGCTAGGAACTGAACGCAGGACCTCTGGAAGAGCAGTCGGTGCTGAGCCATCTCTCCAGCCCTCCTTTAGAGATTTTTAAAACAGTTTCAGGACCGGAGAGGTGGTTCAGCTACTAAAATCACTTGCTGGCTGGATGTAGTATCGCACGCCGTTAGCCACAGCACTTGGGAGGCAGAGGCAAGTGGATCTTTGTGAGTTACAGGCCAGCCTGCTCTCCACAAGTAGACCCTGTCTCAAAGCAAAGCAAAGCTAAAGAAATAAACAAAGAGAATATCTGTTTCTCTTGCAAAGAACCCAGGTCTGGTTTCTAGCACCCACATCAAGTGGCAACCATTGCTTAAACTCCAGCTCCAAGGGAGCTGATGCCCTCTTCTAGCCTATTTGGGCAGATTATTGTCTGTATGGTGCTGTACATACAGACACACACACATACATACATACAAATAAAGTAAAACAACAACGAAACCCAGTTTCATGTCTTTTAGGCTGGTCTGTAACATGCTCTGAGGCTGTTTGACCTTTGACCTTTGACCTTCGACTCCATCTCCCAGCTGCTGGGATTACTGTCTTTTGTAACCACACCTGCTTGCAGTTTTTTTTTTTACAAAGTTGAGGCTAGAACTCAACATGCATTCTAGGCAAACGCTGCGGTGTGAGCGATATCCCAGCCCCCAATACATACTTGTTTTGAAAAAAAAAACTTTTAACTGCATTTTATTAATCCGTGCGTATAGGCACATGTGCATCGGTGAGTGTGGCGATCAGCCGACAACCGGTAAGCATTGGTTTTCTCCTTCTACCAAGTAGGTCCCAGGGATGAAACTTGGGTTGTTGAGCTTAGAGGCAAGCACCTTTATATGATAAGCTGCCTCATGTGTCCTCTTAAACATTTTAAGTATCTACTGAATGCCAGGACTGAGGACCCAGATAGGAGGACATGGGCCACATTCACCAAATGTTCAGTAACTCCATTGTCTGGGTTCTTCTAGGACCAGGGTACCTCCCTCGGTGCCCTACTTAGGACTGTGCACAGGAGACCTTCTGTTTGAGTATAGTAAGACTTAATGAGTGTATTTTGAACTCCAGCTTGCATCAGAACGTCAGAATCCCCTGGTTGGCCCCTCTGGTTCCAGCCTTGCAATGTGGGACTCCAGGGGCCGACTGAGTCGTGGGAAAGGCATGTTACATGTAAACTGCCAGGTGTTTCTGTCCCTCCATACTTTGATAAGTACCCGGCTGTCATCATCACAGAAGGCTTTTAAAGCTTTATTTAATTTTGCCAAGAATGGTGATGCACACCTTTAATCCCAGTGCATGGGAGGCCGAGGTAGTGGATCTCTGAGTTTGAGGTCAGCCTGGTCTACATAGCAAGTTCCAGGTCAGCCAAGGCTACAGAGTAAAAAGCTTGTCTCAAAAAATCTCCACCCCAAAACAGCAACAACCCTCCAAAATTTACCTAATTTTGATTTTTTTTAAAAAGATTTATTTTATTTATAGCTGTACAGATGGCCATGAGCTATCATGTGTGTGGCTGCTGGGAATTGAACTCAGGACCTCTGCCGGCCCAGTTCGCTCCAGTCTCGCTCATGTAATTCACTGTAGCTGTCTTCAGATGCACCAGAAGAGGGCATCAGTTTACAGGTCAGTGCTCTTATGCCTTGAGCCATCTCACCAGCCCCTAAAAGATTTATTTATTTGTTTGTTTGTTTGTTTGTTTTATACAGGTACACTGTTACTTTCTTAAAACACTCCAGAAGAGGGCATCAGATCTTATTACAGATGGTTGTGAGCCAGTATATGGTTGCTGGGAATTGAACTCAGGACTTCTGGAAGAGTAGTTAGTGCTCTTAACCACTGAACCATCTCTCCAGCCTGATTTTTTTTTTTTTAATTTATTTTTTTTGGCAAGCTAGGGACGGAAGCCAGGACTTTGTGCATTCCAGGCTAATTACTTTCCCTCTAAGCCATAACCCAGCTCTGAACCTTTTCATTTATAGATAAAAGGCCACACAGTGACCTCATCTTATTGTCACAGCATCTTGTGATACTTCAGAGCCAGGGTGGCACCTCTGCTTCTCACCAATGGTTAAGTGAAGGATAGGGCAGTCCCATGGACTTTTGGGTCCCTGTCCTTTCCCTCTATACTCTTCACCACACTTTAGGGAATTATTGGGAATCAGCTTTTCAGTGGCCGTATCCTTCACAAGAAGGTGAACCCCAATTCTCATGCTCCTTTTTATTTTGAAAAACTTATTTATTTATTTATTTATTTATTTATTTATTTATTGGGTTTTTTTCGAGACAGGGTTTCTCTGTGTAGCCTTGGCTGTCCTGGAACTCACTCTGTAGGCCAGGCTGGCCTCGAACTCAGAAATCCACCTGCCTCTGCCTCCCAAGTGCTGGGATTAAAGGCATGTGCCACCACTGCCCCTTATTTATTATTTTTGATTATTTTTGTGTCTTTGTGTGAATTTATGCTTGTGTATGTGGGTGCAGAGCTCTTAAAGTCCAAAAGAAGGTGCTAGAGCCCTGGCGCTACTGATGGTTGTAAGTCACCCCGGAAGTAGGTGCAGAGAACTAAATGTTGATCCACTCACGTCCTCTGAACAGAACACAGCATTATTATTATTATTGTAGTAGTAGTAGTAGTAGTAGTAGTAGTAGTAGTAGTAGTATAAATAAGTACACTGTAGCTGTCTTCAGACACACCAGAAGAGGGCTTCAGAAATCATTACAGATGGTTGTGAGCTACCATGTGGTTGCTGGGATTTAAACTCAGGAGCTTTGGAAAAGCTCTTACCTGCTGAGCCATCTCTCCAACCTCCTTCTTCATTTTCCTTTGAGACTGGGTCCCTGTATGCTCCTTGGCTGGATGGAAATTTGCTACACAGTCCAGGCTGCTTTAGACGTGGGCTAATTCTCCTGGTTCTGGCTCACACTCACAGTCAGCTCACAGGTGAATTTCACCAGGGCTTCCTCTGAACCCCACCCTGGCTCTGATCAGCCTGGATAAAGCCCTACACACAGTAGGTGCTCAGCAAATGTTTGTAAAATGAACTACATATGCAACGTTTAGCTTTTTATTTTTCAGTTTATTTGGCTCCTTGAGGCAGGCTCTCCCTGTTAGAATCTGTCATATTTGATTTTAGACATCTCCTGATTTTCTGCTTTGATCTCCACCCCATTTGAAGGAAAATCATGGCTAGCAATCTTCTCTTACTGGGATGTCTGAAGACAGCTACAGCGTACTTGTTTATAATAATAAATACATCTTTTTTAAAAAAGAGTGTTCATGCGGGGGGGTGGGGGGGAGGGGTGGCGCACGCCTTTAATCCCAGCACTTGGGAGGCAGAGGCAGAGGCAGGCAGATTTCTGAGTTCGAGGCCAGCCTGGTCTACAGAGTGAGTTCCAGGACAGCCAGGGCTACACAGAAAAAACCTGCCTCGAAAAACAAAACAAAAACAAACAAACAGAAAAAGAGTGTTCATCTTTGAAAAAGTAAATAAATAAAATAAAAAGTGAGTTACTTGGGATGGAAAAAATAGCTCAGTGGTTAGGAGCACTGGCTGCTCCTCTAGAAGATCTGGGTTCCATTCCCAGCACCCATATGACCGCTCACAGGCATGCAAATGGCACACACACACACACACACACATGTATATATGTATGTACACATACATATATATGAATGCAGGTGAAATACACATAAAATAAATAAATCTTTTTTTTTAAATGAGCCATACATTGCCCCCAGTAGTCACACCAATCTTCTCACTTCTCAGGAGCCTGTTGCTGCCCCATGCCGTGGGTGAGACAGGGTTAAGCACTTGGGCTACTAAGCAGCTGAGAGCCTTGTGCAAGGTAATGCCATTTGCTCAGTGAAATACAGGCTTGGATTATTTTCCTTGGTGAGGAGCCCTCACCTACTTCATTGCCAGGGACAGCCCCACCCTCTCGCTCCCTCTCTCCCTCTCACTTATGGAGCACCAGTCTTTAGCCACCAGTGGGGAATCTCCCAGGTGGAAGTTCGGGGAATTCCTGGGATCATGGAGACCGAAGGGGAGACATTCGCAGGAGCTGGGCACTCTTCAGTGGCTGCCTGGGGTTCTTCAAGCAAGTGCTCCTCCGGCCAGGTCTAGAGGCAGTCAAGTGTGGAGAGCACTTTGCAGGTAGGTGGGCCCTCTGGAGGAGGTGAGGAGCAGTGAGCACACGGTGCCCCCCTCTGTGTTTGGATTAGATCTGCTGGCAGCTCGCAAGAGCTGTGGGCTGGACTTGGGTACTGTGGGATAGCTGCGGCTCTGGACAGGAGGCGACCAAGGCTTAGTCTCCAACTCTGGATATTTGGTTCCACCTAGTGGTCTCTGGTATTTCAGCTGTCTTTTTTCTTTTTCTTTTTTTTTTAAGACAGGGTTTCTCTGTGTAGCCCTGGCTGTCCTGGAACTCACTCTGTAGACCAGGCTGGCCTCAAACTCAGAAATCTGCCTGCCTCTGCCTCCCAAGTGCTGGGACTAAAGGCGTGCGCCACCACCGCCCGGCTATTTCAGCTGTCTTAATGGAAATCAACAAGAAGATCCAGTGACCTTTTAGGCATTGAAGAAGTACGCATGTGCGTGTGTGTGTGTGTGTGTGTGTGTGTGTGTGTGTGTGCATTCATGTGTGTGTGTGCATTCATGTGTGTGTGTGTGTGTGTGTGCATTCATGTGTGTGTGTATGTGTGTATGTGTGTGTGTGCATTCATGTGTGTGTGTGTACACCAACCCAGAGGAAGACATGAGGTGTCCTGCTCCATCACTCTGCCTTATTCTTTTGAGATAAGGTCTCTCAGTAAACCAGAGGCTAGCCTGGCTCCCGAGAGCCACGGACATCCTCCTATCTCTGCCCTCTAGCACTGGAGTTATAAGTATATGGAGCCACACCTTTTTTTTAAAGGAAGTACTTGTTTATTTATTTATTTATTTATTTTCTTCCGAGACAGGGTTTCTCTGTGTAGCCCTGGCTGTCCTGAAACTCACTCTGTAGACCAGGCTGGCCTCGAACTCAGAAATCTGCTTGCCTCTGCCTCCCAAAAAGATTTCTTGCTTTCCTTCTTTCTTTCTTTCTTTCTTTCTTTCTTTCTTTCTTTCTTTCTTTCTTTCTTTTTCTTTTTAAAGATTTATTTATCTATTTTATGTGTATGAGTACACTGTAGCTGTACAGATGGTTGTGAGCCATCATGTGACTGCTAGGAATTGAACTCGGAACAGGCTTGCTCCCTCCTGCCCATTCGCTCAGGCATAATACACTGTAGCTATCTTCAGATGCACCAGAAGAGGGCATCAGATCTCATTATGGGTGGTTGTGAGCCACCATGTGGTTGCTGGGATCCAAACTCAGGACCTTCTGAAGAGTAGTCAGTGCTCTTACCCGCTGAGCCATCTCGCCAGCCCCAGCGAGATTTTTTTTTTTTTTCAAGACAGGGTTTCTCTGTGTAGCCCTGGCTGTCCTGGAACTCGCTCTGTAGACCAGGCTGTCCTCGAACTCAGAAATCTGCCTGCCTCTGCCTCCCAAGTGCTGGGGTTAAAAAGGCGTGCGCCACCACCGCCCAGCTAGACTTATTTCTTTATTTTGTGTGTGTGAATACTTTACTTACATGTATGGATGTGCACTACAATGCCCTGGAACTGGGTTGCAGAAGACTCTGAGCCATTCTATGGGCTCTGGGAATTGAACACAGGTCCTTTGCAAGAACAACAAGTGCTCTTACCCGCTGAGCCATCTCTCCAGCCCCAACACACCCGGGCTTTTTATGTGGTGCTGAGACTGGACTCAGATTCTTTTTTTTTTTTTTTTTAAGATGTATTTATTTATTATGTATACAGCATCCTGCCTGCATGTAAACCTGCAGGCCAGAAGAGGGCATCAGATCCCATTATAGATGATTGTGAGCCACCATGTGGTTGCTGGGAATTGAACTCAGGACCTCTGGAAGGGCAGCCAGTGCTCTTAACCGCTGAGCCATCTCTCCAGTCTGGAACTCAGACTCTTATGTTTGCACAGCAAGCTCTCCTATCCACTGAGCTGTCTCCTAGCTCCTCAAGCTTTGTGGAGTGTCTACCATGTGCAAGCACAATGTGAAGCAGGATGTGGTATATGTGTGAATATGAAAGAAAAGCAGAGGCCTAACGCTGGCTTCCATCAGCCCTGTGCTAAGATTTAGCCCAGTGGTTCTCAACTTCCTAGTGACACGACCCTTAAATACAGTTCTTCATTGTGGTGACTCCCCACCCCCAGTCATAAAATTATCCCATCGCTACTTTGTAACTGTAATTTTGCTGCGGTTATGAATCATGGTGTGAACATCTGTTTGCCAATGGTCATAGGTAACCCTTGTGAAAGGACCGTTCAACCCCAAAGGGGTTGTGACCCACAGGTTGAGAACCACTGATCCGGGTTGGGGCAGCTGCCTGTGAAGCAAATGAGGCTCACACAGTAGAGATGTGGCTGCTGAGTCTGTTGCTGTGGGACTTGACTTATTACAGGTCTTCTGTTTCCATGTCTGAGAAGTAAGAGCGTTGGTATAGATCATCCATCCCTGAGTTCTTTGCTGTTACAGCTCTGCAAGCTACAAAGGAGCAGGGGATGGGCTTAGGGTTGGGAGTCAAATAAACCTTTCGTTTGGATCTCTGCAGTCACTTACTAGCTGTGTGTCCTTGAGCTGGTTTCTTTATCTCTCTGAGCCTGTGGAACGATGTAAAGGCTAACTGGTAAGCATGAGTGTTTAGGACAGAGCCTGGTACTTGGGGAATGCTTAGTACAAATGACGTTATCTCCCCTTCATCCAACTAGCCACAGAATATGGCAGAAAGAACGTGGCGTGGTTCTGGGGCAGGTCCTTGCAGCGGTTTTCTGGGAGGATTAGAAGAGCCAGACTAGTTCTGAGCATGGAGGAGCATGTGTGGTGGTGCTCAGGGAGGAGCATGTGCCGCTCAGGGTGGGGCCTTGCCGCTTCTCTTAAGAAGACACAGGATGTGGGGTCCTAGCGTCCTCTCTCTGATGACATAATCTGGGTCATGGTAGTGTTGAAGCTGAGCTCCTGGCTGACATGCCAGACTTCAGACAGAGCTCTGGCAGCTCCCCAAGACTCCTCAGGAGAGGATGGACACTCTGATCTTTCTCTCTGTCTCCTCCTCCTCCCTTCTCTTTTTCTCCAGGAACGCCTAGTTTTACACAGCGTGCCGGGACCTACTGGGTAGGGTGGCAAGGTTCCTGGTCAGGAAGTCTCGTGGGAGAGCTGCTTTCAGATTGAAAGTCTTGGGAGCAGTGGTCAGTTAATGCTTGCCAGTGAACTGTGTAAATAGCTCCCAGCCAGTCCTGTGTCCTGTTTGCTTTGGCTCTTCTCCTTAGCTACAGAAACCAACAGGGCATACAGATTTCCACCGGTAGCCAGCATGTCTGTCCTGCAGAGATGGACGAAGAGAGTCCATTCCCTCAGGCTTGGTATCTCTCACACTCCCTGCAGTGAACCCCTCAGTGTTGCTGGCCCTCCCGGAAACAATACATCTCACCTGCTTATGCTGTCTGCCCATCCCGCACCCCTTGAATGTAACCTAGTCGAGTCAATACCCCTCTGTGTGACAGTAGGTGGTATCCTCCCTTGCCTCTGAGATAACATCTGTTTGTTTTGTTTTGGAGTCAGGGTTTCTCCTGTGTGATGCGGGGTCTCCTGGAATTCATTCTGTAGACCAGAGTGAACTCAGAGATCTGCCTGCCTCTGCTTCCCGACTGCTGGGGTTAAAGGTGCCCACCACAGCGTCTGAACTCCTTGGTCTAGCTCCTTCACCTGGTGACGCTTGCCCCAACCCCATTGCCCTCCTCTCCATTTCCCTAGATTAAAGGCATGCACCACCACTGCCCGGCAGTTTTGGCAATTATTATAATTCAATTTTTGACCTTGAAAATTAAAAAAAAAAAAAAAGCAAAACCAGGATCTTGCTATGTAGCCCAAGCTGGTCTTGAACTCTGTCCCCCTGTCTCAGCCTCTCGAGGGCTGGGATTACAAGCCATAGTCACCATACCCAGCCTATGATTCTGTTTTGAATGTAGGATCTGTCTTAGAATTGGGTAGAACTGGGAGACCTATGCTCCAGTTACAGTCTGCCTCTACATCACATGCAAACCTCATTTCCCCGGTTGCAGTGCTTGGAGCAGGTCCCTCCGAGCTGCTCCTCAATCTGTCCTGCTGTGCTCTCAGAGCCTGGGAAGGGATGTGGTAGGGAGTGCAATGTGTGCGGGCCAGCACAGACAGCTCAGTGTCCAGCAGAGGGCCCTGGCCAGACCATGGCCAACAGGATGGGAGGAAGGGCCGTCCATGCCAGACGCCTGACTGGAGGCGGACCCAGCTGCCAGCTGCCTCTCTTAATTCCAAGCAGCCCTTAGGTCCCTCGCCCTCACCTCTCTGAGGCAGCTGTGCCCTGCTTTCCTGGCCATGCGGTGGCTGTGGCCCCTGGCTGTCTCTCTTGCTGTAGTGTTAGCTGTGGGTGGGGTCTCTGGGACTGCCACCTCGTCTTTGGTTGGGCATAGAGCCAAGGTCCAGGAGCAGCAGAGTCGACCCCGAAGAGGCGCCAAGGACGAGGGGCCCAAGGAGGTACAGCACTATGTACCTGAGGAGTGGGCTGAGTACCCCAAGCCCATCCACCCTGCTGGCCTGCAGCCCACCAAGTCTTTGGTGGCCACTAGCCCCAACCCAGACAAGGATGAGGTCACCCCAGGTAGTGGACAAGAGCTGAGGGCCAACCTGACCGGGACACCAAGTCAGAGGCTGCAGATTCAGAACCCCCTGTATCCGGTGACGGAGAGCTCCTACAGTGCCTATGCCGTCATGCTCCTGGCTCTGGTGGTGTTTGCTGTGGGTATCGTCGGCAATCTGTCTGTCATGTGCATCGTGTGGCACAGCTACTACCTGAAGAGTGCCTGGAACTCTATCCTTGCCAGCCTGGCTCTCTGGGATTTCCTGGTCCTCTTCTTCTGCCTCCCAATTGTCATCTTCAATGAGATCACCAAGCAGAGGTTACTCGGGGATGTTTCTTGCCGGGCAGTACCCTTCATGGAGGTGAGTATGTCTTTCTATAGCCCAATTGTAGGCTAACACCAGGGAAGGGGCTCCAGGGTCCGCAAAGACCCTGAGAGCAGATCTGTAGGTGCATATAATCCCAGCACTCCGGGGTTCCCATTCAACTAGTTTTCTCTGTGTCATTGGGGAAGGAGACAAACCCTGTCAGGGAGAGAGACAAACTCAATATTGGCTTCTGGGAGCTCTCAGGAAAGAAAGCAAGGCAAGCCAGATGAACAGGCAGGTGTGCAATACCACTGGCTTGGGACCAGCCTGGTCTCTGTTTTAGGAGTAGCTGCACAGAGGACTTCTCTCTAGATTCTGAGCTGTCTGTCTCTGATGGGTGGTCCCCCCCCACCAAGCCAATTCTCTTTGGACTCTCCTTTTTCTTTTATTGTGCCTCTTGCCTGTCCTGTACCCGTGGCTCCTGTTTTTAGCCCTTCAGTTAATCCCAACATCCTAGCAATTTCCTATTAACATCCCAGGCTGAGTCTGTGTTCATTCCCTGTGGATGCAAACACCAGGGACAGGCCCTTTTTCCTTTTCTCACTGAGATTCTTGTCACCTTCCTTCAAGGTCATCTCCATTACTGTCCTCCTGAGGCTTCTCCGAGAGGCAAGCTCTACTTCTAGGTACTTGTAGAAACAGTCGTGTTAGCTCTGTCACTGTATTTTGCTTGTCCCAGGACATATCTCATCTTGTCCCCTGCTTCTTTAGTTAGCAAGCATGGAGGGTAGACCAGATGACCCTTCTAGCTCGTTTGCTCTATAATTCTGAAGGATAGTGCTTGAGTACCTTTGAATTGGGACTTTCTTGTTAGGATAAACACATAGGTGAGAAAGACTGGGCAGACCACAGGGAGACAGCTTAATCAAATCACTGCACACATCTATCCATGTGTGAAGGTTGTCCTATCAATGATCGCAACAGACAGTGGCCAGCATTCCTTTGTTTTCATTCTTTATTTCTGACTTTTAAATCCCCCCTCTCGTTCTTTTAATTTTTCATTCTGTAGCTTAAGTTGCTGTGGAACTTACTATGTAGATCAAGCTGGCCTCAAATTTACAGTGATTCTTTGCCTTGGCCTAGCATTTCTTCCTTTGTTTATTAATTGATTAATTTGTGTGTGCGTGCATGTATGTATGTGTGTGTGTGTGTGTGTCCTATAGTTCAGGCTAGCTTCAAATTTACTATATAGTAAGTTCAAGGATGACCTTGAATCCTCTGTTCCACTTGTCTCTATCTCCACTCTAAAGTGCTGAGATTATAGGCATGTACTTACCACAACCAAGTTTATTTTTCCCTTTTTTTAAGATATGGTCTCACTATGTCATCCAGCCTGGTTTACAATCAAATTCACAAAGGCCTCCTGATTGGTGGGATTTGGGAAGAACAGCCTCTCTCTCTCTCTCTCTCTCTCTCTCTCTCTCTGTCTCTCTCTCTTTCTCTCTCCATGGCTTCTCTGTGTAGACCAGGCTGGCTTCAAACTCACAGAAAACCTCTTGCCCACTACATCTAATGGGAACAGCAATTTAAATCCTGGCTACAGGGAACTGGAGAGATGGCTCAGTGGCTAAGAGCACTGATTGCTCTTCTAGAGGACAAGGGATTGGTTCCTTGCACCCACATCAATAGTTCACAACCATCCACAGCTTTAGTTCCAAGGGATCTGATGCCTACTTCTGAACTCCATAAGCTCCAGGCATATACATTGTATATGTAAGTATGTGCACACAGAAACAATCATAATATGAAAAGAAAAATAAACACATTTTAAAATTAATAAACCTTGGCTACAAGGGAATAATGAAGGATTAATGGCCTCCCATGAGCTGGACACAGGTTCAAAGCTCCAATTAGCTCTATATTAGTGATTATTACAAGATTGGTTACTCTCTGGGGCTTAGACATTGAAACGTTTTTTTTTTTCTTGTTGTTTGATGGACCATCTCATTTATGTGGCTCTCTCTAGCCTTGAACTCATTGAGTGTAGACCAAGCTGGCCTCAAATTCACTGAGATCTACCTGTCTCTGCCTTCAGAATGCTAAGATTAAAAGCATGAGCCACCATGAGTGACATTGATCTTTAAATCTTACCTGTTATCTGGTAGTCATTGCCCAGGTGAGCTAAGTGGCTATGTGTTTAGGTATACAAACTTTGTGTGTGTGTGTGTGTGTGTGTGTGTGTGTGTGTGTGTGTGTGTGTGTATGTTCATGTTGTTTTGTCTCATCGTGCAGCCTTAGCTGGCTTAGGACTTGCCAGGTTGGTCTCTAACTCATGGCAGAGATCTTCCTGCCTCTGTCTCCCGAGTCTGGGAATAAGTGCATCACTGTGCTGGGCCAGCACATTGCTTTAGAATTGAACAGATTATACTAGAAACTGGGCTCTTTGTCCACTGCTGGCCATATGACCTTGGTAAGGTATTTAACCTGCCTAAACCTCAGTGCTCTCATCTAGGTTGAGAATTATCTGAATGAGTTGGGGATAAACTTAAGGGCTTCATACAAACTAAACACGTACACTTCGAGCCCCAAAGCTTTTCGTTATTGCTGCTGTTGTTTTAAGATGGGCTCTTCCATTGTAACCCTGGCAGACCTGGTACTTAACTCTAACTGTAGCCCAGACTCAAGCTAATGGCAGTCTTCTACCTCTGCCTCCAAAGGGTTGGGATTGTAGCTGTGTGCCACCATGTCTGGCAACTATTTTTCTTGTTAGGCTTGAACCCAGGGCTTTTCACATAGGCAAGCCTTCTGCTGAATTGTATCTCCAGTCCACTGCCCCTTTTTTTAGTCTGGGATATTGAATTCAAGGCCTGGAGCATGCGAGGTCAGTAGCCCACCACTACTGAGCTATATCACCATGACTAATTTGCTCAGGTTGATCTTGGGCACACTCTGTAGTCTAGATAGGCCTTGAATTTTTTTTTTTCCTTAACCACTCAATCAGTTGAGGTTCTGTAGGTCTGAATGGCCATGTCCAGCAACCAGCCCTAATTATTATTGTTGTTGTTATTATTATTATGTTATTATTATTATTATTATTATTAATTTTATTTTTTTAGATATGGCCTTATGTAACTCAATCTGACTTCAAACTTCCTATGTTACTAAAGATGAACTTGAACTCTTGATAGCTCAATCTCAGCTTCCTAGTGCTAGGGTAACAGGCATGAGCATCACACCCAGCTAGTTTAGTGTCAAAGCATCACACCCAGCTAGTTTAGTGTCAAATATTCCTCTCTCTCTCTCTCTCTCTCTCTCTCTCTCTCTCTCTCTCTCTCTCTCTCTCTCTCTCTCTCCATGATCTCCCATTGCTCCCCTTGGCTCCAAATTCACTATAATGGAGGATGGCCTTGACTTCTTCCTCCTCCTCCTCCTCCCCCCTCCCTTCTTCCCTCCCTCCCTCCCTCCCTCCCTCCTTCCAGAGTGCTAGATTTACAGGTGTGTGTCACTCACTCCCTGGCTAGTCCTGATTCTGGAAGGATTAAAATGAGTAGCTTAGAATCAATCTAGCCTATGGTGGTTTCTACTTGGGCAAGGCTTAAGGAGAAGATGGAAGAAGGCAGGCCCACAGCAGCTCTTGCATGTGGCTGTAAGCCTCCGCTGCTGCCCAGAACTCTCCCGTAGGGAAGACCCCAGGGTGGCCCCTTGGTAAGATTTGGAACCATTTCTGAGCTGGAGGGGGAAAGAGAGAGAACGCTGTTTTGCTGGAGGCTGGAAGCTGCTCCTCAGCAGGCCCAGACTCCCCTGCCAAGAGAGGGGGTTGGGGTTCTTACAAAGGACACTTGGTGGCAGTGCAAATAAACCCTGGATTGTGTTACCCCAGCCAGAGAAGGAGGGAGAGGGAACACAATTCCCCCAGCCCCCCACCCCCAGTGGGAGCCATCAGCTAGAAGCTCAGGGGACTTTCCTCTGGCTAGCTGGTGTCTCTTGCCCTGCTGCTCTGGCTTCTTCTTGGCTCAACCGGGGTGACTTTCCTGTGTGCTGATGGATGAACAGTATGAAGGGATGATGAGAGCCCAGGCCACTCTCCAGGGGGTACTCCCGCCATGTTGGACTACTTAGTACAGTTTGGGCAGGGTGAAACCAACAGACAGCGGGCGGGCCGAGTTCCCTGGCACTTACTCAATGGTCTCACATGGGAAGGTACAGGAAATAGAAAGAGCTGCAAAAAATCCAAAATTTGTCCATTCATTTTTTTTTTTTAATTCGAGACAGGGTTTCTCTGTGTAGCCCTGGTTGTCCTGGAACTCACTCTGTAGACCAAGCTGGCCTCGAACTCAGAAATCCTCCTGCCTCTGCTTCCCAAGTGCTGGGATTAAAGGCGTGCACCGCCACTGCCTTTATTCTTTCATTGTCCATTAGTTCTTCCCCTTCCTCCGTCCTTTCCTTCTATCTGTTTTGAGACAGGGTCTCATATACCTCAGGCTAGCCTTAAACTTTTTGTATGGCCAAGGTTGGCCTTGAACTCGTGATGCTCCAGTCTCTGGCTCTCAAGTTCTGAGGTTCATCACGCACACATGCCATCATGTCCAGGCTAAGCCCAGAGTTTCTATGTCTTTGTCCTGGTTCTTCCTTAGAGGTAACTTCCAGTGTCTGAGGGATGTCAGAGTCTGTGGGAGGTAAGTCTAGCACACCTTAGCTTGGGAAGTGGAAAAAGGAGGAAGAAATACCTACCTCCCTCAGTTTCTCCGTTTATCGCTTATGTGGTCGTGGACAAGTCACTTTTTCTCCCTGTGCTTCCATTTCTTCTGTATGAGGGTGCATTGGAGTGCTAGGATCACACTGTGTGTGTGTTGACACAATGCCCCTGCACGATCGAGATTTTGTGACATATAGGGAGCGCTGGATGGGTAGAAAATGCTTTACCAGTACCAGCTACTATCATGGCTACTATTCTCTGTTCATGTGTAACTCAAGTTCCTACTCATCCTACCAGGATGTCATTGGCTCCACAATCATTCAATTAAGCATTCTCTTCCACATCCTTGTTCACAGGTCTCCTCCCTGGGAGTCACAACCTTCAGTCTCTGTGCCCTGGGCATAGACCGATTTCATGTAGCCACCAGCACCCTGCCGAAGGTGAGGCCCATTGAGCGATGCCAATCAATCCTGGCTAAACTGGCCGTCATCTGGGTGGGCTCCATGATGCTGGCTGTGCCTGAACTCCTGCTGTGGCAGCTGGCCCAAGAGCCCGCTCCCACAGCGGGAACTGTGGACTCGTGTATTATGAAACCTTCAGCCGACTTGCCTGAATCCCTCTATTCGCTAGTGATGACCTACCAGAATGCCCGCATGTGGTGGTATTTTGGTTGCTACTTCTGTCTGCCCATCCTCTTCACCGTCACCTGTCAGCTGGTGACGTGGCGGGTGCGGGGCCCACCGGGCAGGAAGCCTGAGTGTAGAGCGGGCAGGCATGAGCAGTGTGAGAGCCAGCTCAACAGCACCGTGGTGGGCCTGACTGTGGTCTACGCCTTCTGTACGCTCCCCGAGAACGTTTGCAACATCGTGGTGGCTTACCTCTCCACGGAGCTCACGCGGCAGACCCTGGACCTCCTGGGCCTCATCAACCAGTTCTCCACGTTCTTCAAGGGGGCCATCACCCCCGTGCTCCTCCTGTGCATCTGCAGGCCTCTGGGCCAGGCCTTTCTGGATTGCTGCTGCTGCTGCTGCTGCGAGGAGTGTGGAAGGGCCTCAGACTCCTCCGCCACAGTCAGCGCGGACAGCAAGCTTAAGACGGAAGTGTCCTCCTCCATCTACTTCCACAAGCCCAGGGAGTCGCCCCCACTCCTGCCCCTGGGCACCCCTTGTTGAGAGCAGGCGCAGAGCCGGTGGGGGAGGGGTGCCATCCCGATCCATCATGGTGTGCTGATTCTTTGACACGGTCTCACTTTGACCCCTCTCTCATTTTTGCTGTTTAGAGATGGACTTGGCTCATTTTGTCAAAGTCTGGGCTTTTCAAAGCTCCATCTACAAACGATGCTGTTCTTATCCTCCGAGGGGTCTGCCAGCCTTATCCTTGTAGGTGAAGATCTGTCTAGGTCCTTAGAGTTGCCTAGAATCTCAACCTGGCACCCTAGAGCCAAGACTCGGCCTTTTGCCTGTTCTCCCTTTGGTCTTAGGATCTGACTGTTGGCTGAGCCCGTCCATCATCACGATGGATCATCTGTTGAGCTCCAACATCATTTCTCTACTTCTACCTAGCCTCCTATCCTGGACCAGGGACTTCTAGGGGGCTAACCTAACCAAGCCCAAGACTCCATTTTCTAAAGTGGGTCTGTCTAAGCCCTGGATGTCTCTTCCCTTTCCCCAGAGGATTCTCTCACTTCCGTCTTCCGTTCTCAGAGGTACTGCAGTTGCATTGCCCGACCCCCTCCTTCCTGTTAGGTGCTTTCCTGTAGAAGGCCATTCTGGAAAAAACAATAAAGTAGGTACCACAACCCTGTGCCCACGGAACTTCCTGGTCCACGAATGACAGTGTCTAGGCATGTAGCAGAGCCTTTTCTAGGGCGGGACAGTCTCCTTAGCCTGGGCTTATAGTTGCTTTGCCTTGGGGGAGGGGTTCTAAGGGCGTTATAGCTTTTAAGGGACAGAGAGGATGGGAGGCTTTGAGAAGCGGGCACTAAACCCAGATGCCCCCCCACCGGAAGTCAGCCCACTAGTCTCTGGAGCCCCCGCCTTCGTCCATCCTCTCCACAAAGCCCCCATTTGAGGAGATCCACACAGCCTGCTTCTCAGCCTCCGTCACTCTTAACAGTAGCTCTTGTTCAGCTTCTTAGAATGGACTGTTTGCTTCTTAGACGGCCCAGCTGCCTTCCCCCCTGCCCCCACCGCCCCCACCATATCACCCTTCCTAGAAGCGTTCTATAGTAGGTCCTAGTAGACCCAGTAGCTTCTCCTACTGGTTCCTGCCCTCCAAGTCATTTCTCCCGGTTCTTCCCCCGAGGCACTTCCAAAGAAAGACCCCCTTCTCTCTGCTGGGCTATGGGCCAGAAACGAAGCTCAGCCAGGGCCACGGGCATGGCATTCCTTCTCACACACCCAGCTTTCTCCGAAGTACTTTTATCTGGAGCTCAGCTCTGGGTTCCACAAAGACTCTTGCACATCAGTCCAATCTAGAACTTCTACTAGCACAGGTCTTCAAGGGCACAGGGTCATGGGCAGTCCAGCTCCAATCTTTGCTCAGTCACCCATACCTACCCCTGGGCCATGGCCCGCCCAGTGCCCAGCCTCCCTCCCCACTCCTCGGAATCTGAACAGCCTTGTTCTCACTCCCTGGGACCCACCCCCCAGGGCCATCGATGCTGGCCAAGAGAGGGAAGCTGTTGCTAAGTGATGGAGCTGCCATACGCACCCTTTGTGCTGGAGAATGACACCCACCCGTTTCTCGGCAGACCTGTTGCTACAGTGACCAAAGTCTCCAGCTTTGTGCTTAGGGACTTTGAATGTGTGGGTAGGTGGACAGGGGGCAAAGGTGGGCCCGTGTCTCTGAACAGAACCAGCAAGGATGTGCTCTCTTCTGTCTTCCCTTCACCCCATCTCCGCACACACCAATAGCTCCTAAGGGAGGAAGAAATGGGCCGGGTGAACTGAGGTGAAGTCAGAGGCAGGGAGAGGGTTGAGAGTGGAAGGCTAGGGGGTGGGGTGGGGGTGGGGGTGGGGTCAGCATCCTGTTTGGTGGCCTCTTCCACAAAGGGCACACTCTGGACCTCCCTCCTGCCTGCTGGCTGGCTCAGAGCTGAAGTGGGGGGTGGGTGGGTGGAGATGGTGGCTCCTAGACCCTACCCCATTGCCACCTTCCGAGCCTGCCAACGTGAACGGCTTGCAAAGCTAGTCAGCAGGACAGGCAGTCTTGGGAAAGAGCCACTATGCCTCCAGCCGGAGCCAGCTAAGGAACAATGTGGGATTTGTTGCTCAGGGGTCCCAGGCTTCAGGGGGAGGGGTTGTTGCTCAACGGTGGGCAGTGGCTTGGAGCTGTGATGCTTGGGAAGAAATGACGGCATCCACAGTCCTTGGAGCCTGATGCCAGGGGTGAGGTAGCCCCTGCTATTCCCTATGGGTTATCTTTGTTCTGTCTTGGTTCTATCCTTTACCCTGGGTCCTGCTTCAAGCTAAGCCTCAGCTTCTCACTCGGGGAGCCACAATGATCTCTCCTTCATTGAGGCCTATGGTCATTAGACGAGGCCAGGTACATCATATGCTATAGCTGTAGCTCAGTGGTAGACTGCCTAGCATGTTCAAGGCCTTGGGATCTACCTCCATTGTTTTTGTTTTGTTTTGTTTTTTTGGGGGGGAGGGTTTAAAGACAGGGTTTCTCTGTGTAGCCCTGGCTGTCCTGGAACTCACTCTGTAGACCAGGCTGGCCTGAACTCAGAAATCCACCTGCCTCTGCCTCCCAAGTGCTAGGATTAAAGGCGTGGGCCACCACTGCCCAGCTACCTCCATTGTTAAAAAGGGGGGTGTGTTATAGCATACTGCAAGGCTCGGTGCCTTTTGGGATTCAAATCTCCAGCAATATGGAGTAGATTTGCCAGGTATTTTTAAACACATTTTTTAAATCATTTTTCATCGTGTGTATATGAATGAAGTATGTTCACATGGACACAGTAGCCACAGAGGTCAGAAGTCACCTGACATGGATCCTAGGACCCAAACCTGTGTCCCCTGCAAGAGCAATACATGCTCTTAAATTCGGAGCCACCTCTCCAGCCCCTTGGCCAGGAATTAACTCATCCACTTTTGCCCTGAGAGGGCCCAACCATGGTGGCTGTATGTACATACTATCCATAGTTTATTCCCTATTCAAGAACAGGTTGTTTAGGCCCTGCTGCATGTCTGTTGTATGAACTCACTGTGCAGGGCAATGTTTTTGCATGCAGTGATAACTGGCTCATCTTCTCTCATCAAATCGCATGTGGAGAACACAGGACCGAAGAGGCAGCTCAGTGCTGAACCATCCCAATGGTTGAGAACAATGGTCCTCTCCCAGATACAGGCATATGATCACACGGACTACCTTGAAGCAGGCAGGGTAAAAGACAGAGCCTGGGCCCATCATCCTTCTTAACTAAGAGTCACATCTTATACTCGTAAGGTATTGGAAAGCTGCTGGTTGGTTGGTGGCAAACTCTCTCCAGCTTTTCCTCAAACCTTTTTCTCCCCATGCCATCAATGGAAGCCAGGGCCTGGTCTACTGCACAACAGATCAGCGCTCTGCCACTGAGCTAAGAGGATCCCCCCAAAAATAGGAGATCCTCTTCGAGGCTGGATATATTCATGGCTGGGTAGTGGCCTCCCCCATATCCTCACACAAACCAAGGACAAAAGTGAATGGTTTTTTTCCTGCAGATGCAGGGTGAAGAGATTGGGTTTTCTACATGGGACATTCCAGTCTCTATTTCCAGGCAAAGGGGAGGCAGAACAACAGGGAGTGGGGGAGGGGAGGTCCAAGAGATTGGGGGTATAAAACTAGGTATGGTTGGATTCACAGTGGATCAAGGAGGGCCCACAAGAACTGAGGCTGTGAGTTCCAGCTAGACAGAGTAGGAATTCTATTCACCAAGTAATGAACGGTTGGGCCCTTTCCAAGAGACCAATAGTACAGACAGGAGACTGCAGGCCCAGTATACCTCTGAGGACATTTGATTTCTCCTGGTGGGACTGGGAGAAGGGAGAGGATGCAGAGTTCTGGTTCTGGCTCCACTTTGGCTATATGGGAACAAGCAGGCGTGGACTGGACAGGGGCCATGGGCTGAAGTGCTTATGGAGAAGAGCAATTCAGTCTGAGTGCTGCACGAAAGGCCTGGGTCTGGGCAGCTCCTCTCACAGACCTGCTTAGCTCCACTTGTCAGCTGTCAGCATACATGAGAAGGAGAAACAGGCAACAAGCAGGGCCCAGACATACGTGTGGGAAGGTGTTCCAGTGTGAGCGCTCGTGACAGGCCATTGTGTTTCCAGTGAGTGTGAGTACGAGCTTCCTGTGGGTGTGGCACCCTGTGGCCATCCCTGTGTATGTGTGGGGGTGCTCGTGTCCCGCGGGTCTGCTGGTCAGTGACATCTGCGGGAAACAACTGGCACCGTACACACCCCCCAACACAAAATTGGTAATTTATTGTTGTCATTATTAGGAGGCAAAAAAAAAAAAAAAA
>NW_022196891.1:31757401-31773945 GCF_008632895.1 Mastomys coucha | reverse complement strand
CTAGCAGGTTGTGGAGCTCATTCTTGGAGGCCTCGATCTTCTCCTGGTCCGCAGCATCCACCATATACCTGGGGAAGGCAGGCAGGGACAGCATGTGGACACCATGGTTGAGGCGGGGAAGAGGGCCTCTGGTCTGACCCAGTGAAAACTTTCCCAAACATAGGTGTGAAGCACTGCAGGATTCTGTCCTTTGTGGAACCTGAGCCTTTAGGATTAGTTGTGAGTCCAGCCCAAAGTGACCCATTTACGTTTTCATGGAAAGCTTAGATAGGGCCAGAGTAGAAAAAGGAATGGCTTCCCTACCAAGGGACAAGGTACAAAGCTATTTTTTTCTTTCTTTCTCTTTTCTTTTCTTTTCCTTCCTTTCTTTCCTTCTTCTTCTTTTTTTTTTTTTTTTTTTTTTTTTTGAGACAGGGTTTCTCTGTGCAGCCCTGGCTATCCTATAACTCACTATGTAGATCAGGCTAGCCTCCAACTCAAGAGATGAGCCCACTTCTGCCTCCTGAGTGCTGGGATTAAAGGTGTGCACCACCTACCACCACCTGGCTACAATGCTTGTTTAAAACTCAGGTTTAAACTGTACAGGAGGCACAGACAGGTAGATCTCTATGTGAGTTCAAGGCCAGCCTGGTCTACAGAGTTTCAAGGGAGCCAAGACTGCACAGAAAAACCTTGTCTGGAAAAAAAAATCCAATATATATATATATATATATATATATATATAATTTTTTTTAAAAAATTAGGTTTAAACCAGGCATGGTATGCATACATTTTAATCCTAGGACTTGAGAGGGTCTGTGAGTTAGAGGCCAGCATGGTATTTACAGTGAGATCCAGGCCAGGCAAGTCTACATAGTTAGATCCTGTCTCAAAAAACAAAGACGGGCTGGAGAAATGGCTCAGTGGTTAAGAGTACTGACTGCTCTTCTGAAGGTCCTGAGTTCAAATCCCAGCAACCACATGGTGGTTCACAACCATCTATACCGAGGACTATACCACGGATACACACACACACACACACACACACACACACACACACACACACACACACACACACACACACTTTCTCAAATAAACCGCATGCAAACTAAAAGCAGCCCAGGTCCAGGCAGCAGGCATTAACAGAGACCATGTGTGTGGCTCTGCATCAGGTCTGACATCTTGCAGGCGGGAGGGTGGGGAGACCCTACTTACACAATGGCGCTCACTCCTCTGCAGTAGCGCTCCCACATGCTTCGGAAACGGGGCTGCCCCCCAATGTCCCAGAGCTGAGAGAAGAGGGTGGGGAGAATGTGGCCTCAGAAGTGGGCAGACAACTGAAAGCCACTGGGTTCTAAGATTCCCTCCCAGGTCTCCCTGCTAAGGTCACACCTCCTTCCGCTACCCCTCTCTTGTTCATACCTTCAGCTTCCTCTTCTCCAGCAGCAGGATGTCACTTTTCCCTCCCCTGGCTGGCACTTCCCAGGTGCCTCAGTTGCCCTCCCAAACAAATGCAGTCCTCAGCAGGCCCCTGCCCTCACCTTGATGGTCACGTTCCCTTTGGTGATTTTGCGCATGTTGAAGCCCACAGTGGGGATCATGTCCTCATTGAACTGTCCTGACTAGAGAGAAGAGCCAGAATTGGAAAAGATGCAAACATCGTCAGGACCCAGATGTGCCCTCCCTGGTGGGTCCAGAGCAAGAGGTTGCAGGGTGACTTATCAGTGACCTCAGATTTTCTCAGGGGAGGTGTCTCTTGAATGTCTTCTGCTTTCAGGGAGCATGGGTGTCATCAACTTACGTGCCCTCCGTATCTGGAGCTCTATAGGGAAGAGGCCCATTGACCTTAGGCAATCTCAGGGTCTCTCAGTCTAGAGAGGGAGAAAGCTCCTCCCAAGGTCTAACCTACAGTTCTTGTTAAAAGAAGCCCCCTTTACTTAGTCTCCAGTTGAGCCAGGAGAATACCTTACTTCTCAGGAAAAGAGGCTCACCACAGGAGACACAGCAAGGAAAGCAAGCAGATATTATCAAAGTAGTAGCAAACTACTTTTTAAAAATGAGGAAGGGCTGGTCAGGGTGGTGCACACCTTTAATCCCAGCACTGGAAAGGTGGATCTCTGTGAGGCTAGCCTGGTCTACATAGGGAGATCTAGGACAGCCTGGGGTAAATAGACCATGTCTGAATAGGTGGGTTGGGACTAAATTCACCACCCACAAAATGCAACACATATTAGTACTCATCTGTTATACTCTACCACGGATAATCCACAGTCTCTATTATTTACCTACATATGTGTCTCCTTGCTGGGCTGAGAGCTTCCTGGGGAGAGGAACCAGGTCTATAGTAACAGCATTAATGTTTGCTGAATGAGCTGAGAGTAATTCCAGCTCCCATAATTCTTTTCAATTTCTGGTATTTTTCCTTCCTCTTATTCATTGAATCTGCAATCTCTGGGTTAATCTAAAGTAGACACAGGCTTCAGATAAGGCCAGTCCTAACTCCTCTCAGGCCATCGTGTCACAGGTGGGAGCAGGAGAGACAAGTTGACAAAAAGCAGGAGAGGACTGATGGTACCCGTAAGCCGAGGGTGATGGAACTCACTCTGTAGACCAGGCTGGCCTTGAACTCAGAGATCTGCCTGCCTCTGCCTCCCAAGTGCTGGGATTAAAGGCGTGCCCAGTGACCCTGTACCACATCTTTTTGTCTCCTACCAGGTAGTAGACTACTTTGCTTGAGTCCCACACAGAGGCCAGGGCCTCTGACCACTAGCCAAAGAGCAGGAGATGAGCAGTTCTCAGTCAGTGCCTGGAAGTCTCAGTGATGTACCAGATGAGTGTATCACTCCCCTGCATCTGAAGGAATCCCCCAGGGCCCAATGACAAGGAATAGCAGGGCTTCCTCATCTAAGAACCACAGCTAGATTTTGGAGGTCCTCTGAGTCTCCTGGATGTATAATCATCCACAGGGGTTGGTCCAGGGCCTACTTCACAGTCCCTTATGGAGATGGTATAGTAGTGTACTATAGGATGTATTGGTATGCTCCTAAAACCCCAGCATTCAGGTGGAGGGGGAAGAATTAAGAGTTCAAGGTCGGCCTCAGCTAAATAGTAAGTTTGAGGTCAGTCTGGGATGTATGAAACTCTATCTTAAAAACCAAAAAAATGCCAGCACACATCTTATCATATACTTTAATTTTATACTTATTTATTTACTGTGTGTGTGCGTGCGTGTGTGTGTGTGTGTGTGTGTGTGTGTGTGCGTGCGCACGTGCAAGTGCCACAGCATACTTGTGTCCCAAGAGGACAGCTCTTGGGAGTTGGTTCTCTCCTATAATCTTTGTGGAGTCCTGGTATTGAATTCAGGCTATGATGCCAGACTACTATCTTAGGGATAACTAAGCCACAGTACCCTGAAAGTGCCTGATCTTGTCTGATCTCAGAAGCTAAACAAGGCTGGGCCCATTTAGTACTCTGATAGGAGATGATTCCCGTGCTCAAGTGATCCTCCTCCAGGACCCTAGACCAGAGGGGACTGTAGGGCTCCTGAATTGTGACTATGGCTCGCTAAGTGCTTGGGAGTGGCTCTGATGCTGCATGGAACTGTCACTGCGCTTTGGGAACTGGAAGGCCCATACTCTCCCAAGTAGATGAGAGTAGAGCCTGGAGGACTGTGACCCTGAAAGGAGGGATGCTAGGTGACTCTCAGCCAGCCAGGCCCTCCAACACCCACTTTCTGCTCAGTTGGGAATTAGAGCTAAGTCACAATCAGGCTATGATTTAATTTCTCTGCTAATGACTCAAATTCTTCCTGTAAGGATGGAAGCAACTTTACGTCATGTAACCCAACCTTTTGTCTCAGACTTGAATCTACTCTAGTTCGTTCTCTTTTCTCCTTTACCTTTTCTTTTCTCTTCCTTCCTTCCTTTCCAGATGGGGGCTCATGTATCCCAAACTGGCTTCAAAATGGCTTGTATTCAGAGGTGACCCTGAACTTTCGAGACAGGGTTTCTCTGTGTAGCCCTGGCTATCCTGGAACACACTCTGCAGACCAGGCTGGCCTTGAACTCAGAGATCCACCCGCCTCTGCCTCCCAAGTGCTGGTATTAAAGGCATGCCCGGTGACCCTGAACTTCTTATCCTCCCGTCTCCATCTCCCTGATGCAAAGATTATAGGTGTGTGTCTCTGTGTCTGATTTTATGTGGTGCTGGGGATTGAACTCAAGGCTTTATGCATGTTAGGCAAGGCCTCTGTCAACTAAGATACATCCCTAGCTCCTCCATTTATTGTTATTAATCATTACTATTATATGAAGTAATCAAGACTGGCCTTCAACTCCTAATAGACCCTAAATAGCTAGGACTAAAGGTGTGCCTCACTCTGCTAGCCTTCCACTCCCTCTCGTGTTAGTTCAAATTATCAGAAAGTTCTTTATGACTCAAAAAAGCATCTTCCTATAACCTGTCCCCTTTGTTCTTTAAGTCCTTCTGGGTACCCCAAGACCAGCTCATCTACAGTGATAACATTTCATGTTTTAAGATATTTGAAATGACCCCCTTAATAGGCATGGCCACTCACGCCTACAGTCTAGTACTAGGGAGACTAGAGGGTTGACAGGTCAAGGCCAGATTCCATCTCAAAGAAAAAAAGAAAAGAATGGCCTTTTTGCTTCTCTTGGGCAAAAACACATCTCCCACTTTTTTAGTAAAACAATTCTTTCAGCGCTCAGCAGTCTCAAGAAAGCTAGTTACATTCTTTCTAGTCACATTCTTTCTAGTTACATTCTTTCTAGCTAACCTGCTAAGCATCTGAGCTCACTAAACTCAATTCCTATTCACAGCCACATCTCATGGGGGGCGGGAGACGGGTGGGGGAAGACACAAGGGTTTTTCTCTGTTTGCTGAGACAAACAGAAGCCAAGTCAAGAGCAAAGGCAGTGGTGGGCATGGGCACTGAGCCCAGGGGTCGAGGATCGAATCCTTTTGTGACTGTAGGGGGAGTGGCAGAATGTCTGTCCCGGCTCTGGTGGGTCTGAGAAGGCCAGAGTTTACCCAGCTGCTGGAATTCCCTGCAGCACCTTAGTGGTGGTTTGACCTATTAGGTTCCCTTGAGAGAAAGGAAATTCAGCTTGTTCATTTAGTGGTAAATTTAGTATCAAAAAGGAGAATGGGACACTGGGGAGAGGAGGGATGTTGAATAGCAAACAAAGCCGGTTTGTCTTTTCGTTTTTGTTTTCTTTTTTGTTTTGTTGTTGTTGTTGTTTGTTTTCTTAATTTCTGAAACAAAGTCTCTATGGCCCAGGCTGCTCTCAAACTAGGGGTCCCGCCTCAGCATCCAGAGTGCTGGGCCTACAGGCATATCCCGTCTGGCTTAGTTTTAATGAACCTCTTGACTCTGGCAGGAGAAATGGAGAATTTGGCTTCTGTCCCTGACCTGTCAGAGCCTTCCACGCTCTGAGAAGATGCTGATCTTGAAGGGTAGGTCCAGGCCAGGAAGTTGAACCCACCTAGGTTTCTGTGCATCCCTGTACAGAAGCATGGCTTTACTAACACTCCATGAGACAAGCATCCCTAGGGACAGGAGGTGATGTCTTGGCAGAGCCCAAACTGTTAGTTTTTCCTTTTGAGAAATACAGAAACGTCTCCCAGACCCAAATGCCTCAAACCAAGCCTAGGTCTGCAGAAACAGGTGGAAATCTAGGTGTTGATTTCCTGCTTTGACAGCGCAAGAGGCAAGTCAACACCAAGCCCCAGGGTGTTTGGTCCTAGGGACACAGCAAGACAGACAGGAAGTGCACAAGTGTTAGTTCAGAAAAACATGAAGCCCCAAACCTCAGCAGAGGCCTTGCGGAATAAGAAGGGTCACTGGATAGAGGAGGGTCCAGAGGTCAATGGCAGAGCATATTTAGGGGAGAGAGAGCGAGAGAGCTCATGCCTGATCATTAAGTCCCAAATCCATATCCCCTCTGAAGGGCCCCCCTATGGGGATATTGAGCCCTGTGGGGCTTCAAGGTTGGGCAACAATACAATACAGGCAAGTGGTGGTACCGAAGCTGGTGCCCACACATCTTTGCGGACCTGCACATCAGCATTTTTAACCTATATCTGGCTAATTCATAGTCCTTGGAAAAACTCATCTTTGGGGATGGGGCTAGGTTCTGGGGAAAAACTATGTCCCTGTCCCAAGCCTTACTTGGTCCCATAAGCCCAGTCTTGCCTAGCTTGGAAATACGGGCTGCAGCCATTACTGCAGCTCCGCTCACACCCAGGGAGCTCATCTTCCTCTTTTTTAAAAGAGAAAATTTAACTCCTTCTTCACCACTCCTCTGGCACAGACATACAACTGCAATCCCCCACCCCCACCCCCCACCAGTCCCGAGTCTCCAAAGCTGCTCTCGCCCTTGTCCCCAGGTGGATGGCGCCCCTCCAGCTCATCCTCTCGGGTCCACAGTACCTACTCCTGCAACTTCTGAGCCAAGTGGAGACTCCCAACTCCCTTTCTGGTGCCATGCTTTCTGGACCCCAATGCTACCGCAGGCCCGGGACAGGTTCCGGGGAGGAGTCTGGGCTAGAGCCAGGACCTCAGCTGACTCCTCGGCCTCTAGGGATATCTGCCCCCGCCCCAAAGGGCCGGGGCTTCGGCGTCCAGCAAGGGGAGGCAGAGCCCTCGGGGTGGGGCTGGGCTGCTAGGGCATCCTGGCAACACGCTCCGGCCGCGCGTCCCATGACCCTCCACTCGCGGAGCGGGAAGGTCCGGGCACTTTCGCCCAGTCATGTCCCCTTTGAGCCCGCCTCGGGGGCCTGTCAGCCTGCGGCGGGTTCCCGGAGCCTGGAGACTTCTCCGCGCCGCCAGCTCCGGAACGCAAGCTCGGCCCCCCTCGTCCTCGCTACCCCGCCCCCAGCCCTGCCATCCCAGCCCAGGCCGGAGAACCGGTGGCACGCCAGCCGGTCCCCCAAGAACCGCGCTAGGCCCTAAGCGCCCGGAGCTGGCTCCTCCCTGCCCGGAACCCGGCGGTGCCCGGCCACACCAGGCGGCGACTCCAGCTGCCCGGGGCGCGGCGCCGGCGCCACATCTGCCCTCGTACCGCGATCACGTTGACGAAGGTGGTCTTGCCCGAGTACTGCAGCCCCACGAGCGTGAGCTCCATCTCCTCCTTCCAGAACAGGGCCTTGAACCAGTCCAGCAGCTTGTTGAACAAAGCGATCATGGTCGCTGCTGCCGGCCGCGCCCGGTGCCGGGTCCCCGCCGCCTTCGCTGCCCTCGCGCTGCGGCCCGGAGCGGCCCCTCCCCGGTGCGGCCGGGTCCCGCGGCTCGGTGCGGGCGGAGGCTGGAGCGCGGCGGCCGACGACGCGCTGCCCGCGGATCCGCTCGCCGATGGGTGTGGCCACGGCGCCTCCACCTCCCGCGCCGCCGCCGCCGCCTCCGCCGCCCTCCCGCGGGCCGGGCCGCGTCCTGCTCGCACCCGAGCGCGCTCCCGTCTCGCGCGCGGCCTAGGCCAGCGCCCGCGGGCGGGGCGCCGGGGACCCGCGGCAGCCGGGAGAAGCGCGGCGGCGCGCTTGCGGAGAAAGCTGTAATTTTATTTTTCCTGCTGCCCTCGTTTGCCCCGCCCTGACTGCACCGCTTTCTGGCTTGAAGGGTGGTCGGTCCTGGGCGGGTGGTGTCCCGGTTAGCTAGGGTATTTCCAGGCTGAGGAACCGTGGCATGAAGATCTCCGAGAAAGGGAGACGACGTATGGTTTTGCTCCCTGAACCCTCGCCCCTGAGCATCTCTGGGTACCGAATTCCATCCCCCGAAATGCCAGAGAGAGTAACAGCCGGATTTAGAGCTCTTACTTACTACTCCATCTTGTTTTGTTAACCACAGTTTGCCAGGCTACTTGTTTGGGAAGCCCAAAGTGAGATCGACATTTGAACTTGATGCCTGTCTTTAGCAGTATTGTCACCATAAAGAAAACAGGCAAAATGAGGGCAAGGGATTCCCTGTGCGGAACGTCGGTAGCAAAGGAAAAGTGTATGCTATTTTGATACAAAGTTTTTGATAGCGGGTGGTGGAGAGCCCGCCAAGATGTCCCCATCCTCCCTTGCAGGAGATAATAGCTCAGTCAACTGGCTGTACCTTCCTGGTCGCAGGATTTCTAGCCAGCTGGGCTCCTTATAGGAGGATCGCAATAGTCTCTCTTTGGGGGTCGGTTTTCACCTGGAGGCTGTGTTGAACTGTTAACATCAACTGTATGAATTAAACCTACTAAAGAGTTAGACAGCCCCCAACATCTGGATCAGCCTATTGTTCTGACTTACTAATATCTGCCTAACCTCTGCCCTTTATATAAGTTCTTCTTAGGCTGGTGAGATGGCTCAGCAGGTAAGAGCACTGACTATTCTTCTGGAGGTTCTGAGTTCAAATCCCAGCAACCATGTGGTGGCTCACAACCACCCGTAATGAGATCAGATACCTCTTCTGGTCTGTCTGAAGACAGCTACAGTGTACTTACATAAAATAACAAATAAATATTTTTTTAAAAAAAATAAGTCCTTCCTCTGTAGGTACAAGCTATAGTCTGAAATTTTTAAATTAAAGTTTAAGTTATCTTACAAAGCAATAGATTCATGGCTCTACATTTCTGTGTCTTTCCCCCAGATTCATATATTGAAATCCCAATCCTCAAAGTGATGACTATATAAGGTGACTAGGTTATGAGGGTGGTTCCTAGATTGTCTTCTATAAGAAGAGAACAAGAGAGGTGCCCAGAGCCCATAGGCCTCCCATCTTGAGGCTACAAAGAGAAGGCTGTAATCTACTAGCCAAAAAATGACTCCTAACCAGACCTGAATCTACTGGCACCATGACTGATTGCTTTCCCATCTTTCAAGCCACGGGCAACAAATGTCTGTTGTTTATAAGTCACTCGGTGTGTGGTGCTTTGTCGCAGTCCCCCTGAACAAGCTCCTGCCTCTGGGTCTTGCTTCCTATATTGACTACGGTTTTATTTTGTCACATGTCCTTAGAACTACTGGAAAAGAGTGTACCTCGGGGGTAAAGATCTAGCAGCCTGTTCCTGCAACGGAGAGCCTTACTCTGTGGCTAGAGAGAGCCCTACAGGCTGAAAATGATGGAAAGAAGAATTAGATGGGCATCCAAGAGGTTATTTATTTATTTATTATGCTTTTCCAGAGCCTGTGCCCTCTAGAACAGGGTTGGGGTGACTATGTAGGGAGGGTGCCCATAGGACTGTGCAATTGCTCCCTTGCTTCCTTCCAGACATGTTCTGAGATCATGGTAGTATCTTGAAACCTACCTTTTAGGGGACTTCAAAAAGTCGAAGTGCAAGCTACCACCCCAAGACTAAAGAAGCACAGCATGCCTACTCAGCTCAGGTTGAGCATTAAGAGGGGTAGCCTCAGTTGTAGCCTCACAGTATTTTTGTTTGTTTGTTTATTTGTTTAGTTTCTTTTTGTTTGTTTGCTTTTGAGATAGGGTTTCATATAGCCAAGGCTAGTCTGGAACTCCCAGTTTCCCCTGCCTTCGCTGTCCAAGTGCGGATCACAGGCTTTCAACACTGTGTCCAGAAGCACTGCGCGTTCGCCAGAGAGATGCCAGGAAGCAAGCGGGCAGTCACTTCTCCAGCTCCTTGGGGTTTTCACCGAGGACTTGGGTCACTTAGCACATCCAGGAGCTGAGGACCAGACTGTGAGAACAGTATTCTGCTTTCCTCCCCACAGGCAGTCCAAACTGAATCAAGGAAGACTCAGGGTTTGTCTGGCTTCCTGGGGGTATATAGTTCATCCCTGAGATAGACCGTGGGTTCCCTGGAGATTGTGTGAAGCGATGAGGAGGAAGGAGGAAGGTCTGAGCTTCATGCTGTATGGAGTGGTGACAGCCCAGCCTGTTTCTAGAACCAGAGAAGCAATCTAGGTGGGCTCCGCAGAGAAATACAAGCCAGGGGAGGTATGGCAGGTAGGTTTGCTTGAACCAGACATAGCTCTTTGTCTCTTCTCTCCTCTTTCTTTGATACTTCACGGGTATCTAGAGGATGCTCTGAAGTCACAGGAGCAAAGCAGAGAGTGATGGGTTTTCCCCAGAGAGTGGTTGGGAGCAGATGACAGGAAGGAAGCCATAGAAGCAGAGGCAGCCCCCATCTCCTCCAGAGAGCTCAAGATTGCTTTTTTTTTTTTTTTTTTTAAAAAAAAAAAAAAGAGAGAAGATCTTGCTATGTCCTTCTGGCTGGCCTGGTACTCACAATGTAGACCTCGATGGCCTCAAACTTGCAGCAATCCTCCTGCTTCTGCTCCTGAGTGCTGAGATGACAGATACAACATCACACCTGGCCTCTTCCAATGATTCCACCTGCTAGACCTGGTTACCCCTGCATCTCCTTTTATGATATGTATGGAGGCAGGCCAACCAAGGCTCTTATTCTCTTCTGAGCGAGACATCTAGCACTCAGGGGTGTACGGGGAGGAGCAGTGTAGGTAGATAGAGAGGATTTGACCAAGGTTGGACCAGGATTTTCCTTGCTCTTGCATCTTGCCTGTGTGTGGGCAAGGCCTTAATGGAAGAGGATCTTGCAGGCACCGTCTCTGCAGCCCCAACAGCAGGGCGACATGTGGAATGGCTTTCAGGAACATTCTGTTTGACTGACTCTTTGTGTCGAAAGGAGCCCACAGAAAGTGCCTAGATAAGCCAGCACCCCAGCTGCTTTCTCAATCCATTTCAAAGACCAGCTCCTATCTGTAAGTTCAGGGCCACAGGAAGTTCCCTATGGTCCACTGGGGGCCACTGAAGAAGGCAGAGTCATGGTCGGTGGAAAAGACCTGCAGCCTGGCTCCTGTTGCTTGCTGGGGCAGTTTCCTGAGACTGTAAAGCATTCCAAAGATCCCTTTCCTGTGCTTATGCAGAAGCCATGCCAGAGCACACAGCCCACTTCCCCAGACTCACTGTCCCAGGCCTGAGAGCCCCCTGGGCTGGTGGAGCGGCAGGGGTCAGGGGTCAGGGGTCAGGGATTGGGCTCCGGGGGCAGCTGGGCTGCATACATGGCCAAAGTGTGGTGCAGGAACTGGTACTGCTCTGCCGTCTGGATCATGCCTCCTCTGTAAGCAGAAAGTAAAGAGTCAGAATCAGTGCTGGAGAGATGGCTCAGTGGTTAAGAGCACTGATTGCTCTTCTGAAGGTCCTGAGTTCAAATCCCAGCAACCATATGGTGACTCACAAGCACCCATAATGAGATCTGATGCCTTCTTCTGGAGTGTCTAAAGACAGCTATAGTGTATTTATATATAATAATAAATAAATCTTAAAAAAAAAAAAGAGTCAGAGTCAAGAACACCTGCCCTGTGCTGCGGTCAGCATCCTCTCTCACTACTGTCCTGCTAGGGAAGTCCTGAGTCTCTCCTTCCCATAGTCACCCTTGCCCTTCCTACTCCCCTTTGCTGTCCTCTGCCAGGACAGCCCCAAGGGGGGAAGTGCGGCAGGTACTGCCCCATCTTGACTCTTCTTGGTCATCTGTCTCTTATCCAGCCAGCTCTTGAGCAAAATCAGGCTCATGCTCAACTCTTCCATTTGTCAATAATCTTAGCCCCACGTGTGTAGAGCAGGTCTCACTTCTAAAACAATCGAGACGTGAACCCATTTCTTCTTCCAGTTGGGGAAGCAGAGTCAGGCTGTGAGTTTGAGGTCAGGCTAGGCTACACAATGAGCTCTAGGATAGCCAGGGATATATAGACTCTGACTCAAAAAAAAAAAAAAAAAAAAAGGTGTCTGTGTGTGTGTGTGTGGGGGGGGGTGGCTACAGAATTATGGTAGCAGCTAGTAGCATACACCCGAGTCAGCTGGCTTCTCTGCCTTCAAGCCCAGTGAATACAGCCATATCCATAACTACTTTGTATCTAGAACAAATTGTATCTTTTCTTTTAAAAGAAAGAAAGAAAGAAAGAAAGAAAGAAAGAAAGAAAGAAAGAAAGAAATCAAGCCACTCTCCCTCCGTAGCCTCATTGGCCTTGAGCTAACTAAGTAGTGGGCACTGGCTTTGACCTCACATTCCCTTGCTTCAGCTTTCTGAGTTCTGAGAATACAGACATGCAGCATCATACTATCCTTGGTTTAACTTGTTCCCTAAATTCTCCTGAGTAGAGAATTTGGGGGTCAGGAGAGGTTGAGGGAAAATTTAGGGTGACATATTTAATTCCAGGCCCCCAAGCTAACATTTCAGACCATCTTTTATCTTTTATCTTTTAATTATTGGCAAAATAGAAAGTTCTTTTGGATAAAACAAGTCCTTTGCTTTCTTCCAGGAGGACCTGCAGGTGATGTGCACAGTACCTCAGAACCACCAATGTCCTTGCCAATTAATGGGGCTGCACCTGTTTCCCATGGACCCACCTGTCTAGGCGAAGTTGGCACACAATGCCCAGAATGTCCACCTCCCCTCGGGCCTTCAGTTGCTGGCAGCCGATGCGGGTGGCAATGAAACAGCCTGTCCGGCCGATCCCTGCACTGGATGTAAGCAGAGAGAGGATAAGGAGGTCACAGAGACCAGGGGTTGGGGGAGACAGGTGAGCATGGAAGGTTGGGGCTAGGCTTCAAGTGATGAAAGAGAAAATGGTATTAAAGGGATCTATTTGTAGGGTGGGACTCTCACATCTTCGATTCCAGCATCCCTGGCATCCCTGATGGAGGCAGAAAATGGCTTTCCCAGGAAAAGTTGGTAAGCCCTTATTAGCCTCACTCTATACCTATCCCAGCTTACCATTAAATTAGTTAAAGTGTGTTTTTTGAGATAGAATTTCACTATGTAGCTCTGGCTGTTCTGGAACTCACTAATGTAGAGCAAGCTGACCTTGAACTTAGAGATCCACCTGCCTCTGCCTTCCAAGTGCTGGGATTAAAAGCATGCACCACTATGACTAGCCCTAAGGACTTTAAAAATTAAATTAAAAAAAATTTTTTTTTAGATAGGTGCTCATGGGTCCAGCTGGCCTGGAACTTGCTATGTAGTCTAGCTTTAGCTTGACCGCCCATGCCCAGATTTTAGTTTCCATTTTTTTTTTTTTGAGATAGAGTTTCACTCTAAAGTCCAGGGAAGCCTAGAACTTACTATATAAACTAAAGTCACTGTAATCCTCCTGCTTCAGCCTCCTGAGTCCTGGTTTGTCCAGGGCAGCCAGAGTTACAGAGGGTGCCACCATATCAAGTCTTTGCTTGTTTGTTTGTTTGTTTGGTTTTTGGTTTTTTGAGACAGGGTTTCTCTGTGTAGCCATGACTATCCTGGAACTCACTCTGTAGACCAGGCTGGCCTCGAACTCAGAAATCCACCTGCCTCTGCCTCCCAAGTGCTGGGATTAAAGGCATGCGCCACCACTGCCCGGCTGCTTGTTTGTTTGTTTATTTGAGACAGATTATCTCAGCCCTTGCAGCCCTTGCTGGCCCTGAACTTACTGGGTGGACCAGGCTGGCCTCGAACTCACAGAGATCTGCCTGCCTCTGCTTACCAAGTGCTGGAATTGAAGCCTAGACTTGTACTTTTTCCAGTTGTTTTTCTTTTTTCTTTTTTTTTTTACATTTTTATTTATTTTAATCTCTGTGTGTGTATGTGTGTGCGCGCGCGTGCATGTGTGCACATGTGTCACTGTACCTGTATAAAGCTCAGTAGAGACCTCTCATGAGTCAGTTCCATCCTTAAACCATGTAGAGACCAGGGATTGAACTCAGGCCGTCAGGCTTGGCTGCGGGTACCTTTACCCATGGAGGCATCTTGGTGACCCCTGATTTTTCTTTTCTTTCTTTCTTTCTTTCTTTTTTCTTTCTTTTTTTTTTGGGGGGGGGGTAGTTTCAAGATAGGGTTTCTCTGTGTAGCCCTGGCTGTCCTGGAACTCACTCTGTAGACCAGGCTGGCCTCAAACTCAGAAATCTGCCTGCCTCTGCCTCCCAAGTGCTGGGATTAAAAGCATGTGCCACCACTGCCCAGCTTTCTTTTCTTTTTGGGTCTAGCCCACATAGCCTGGACTGGCCTTTAGACTAGCAATCTTACTGCTTCAGCCTTGAGTGTGATCAGCTCCAGGGTGCCCTGCCATGCCCTGGTCCAGCACACACTGTGGTGATCACATCTGTTTACAGCATCTGCCTGTGCACTGGCTGTCCTCCTGAGAGCGTTCCCTCTCGCCCACAGCCTCCTCCCAGCTCCACATCTGTGTCCATTGATGCTCCAGGGGCCCCCATCCCTTTATCCTCTTCTCGGCCCCATCATCTTTCTCTCTATGGCACATTCCTCCCCTTCTTGCCCTTTCTGGCTTTCAGCTCTCCACTCAGGTCTTACATGTGCCTCCAGTAGAAGGAGGTGTATACTGGGGTGTATAGAAACCACCATCGACTCCCAGCACTTACGTGTGTGCACCTTCTGCATGGGTCCAAGCATGCCCCGTTTGTGTTTGCTTCTACCTCCTCCTCCTCCTCTTCCCCTCTCAACAAAACATCACACAGCCCAGGCTGGCCTTGAACTCCCTATGTACTTTAGATTGGCTTTCAGCTCCTGATATTCCCATCTCTACCTCCCAGGTGCTGGGAATACAGGAGTGTGCCACTGTGCCCAGCCTCAGGCATTGCTTTTAAACGGTAAATTTGGGGTGTTGGATTCAGCGTCAACAAAACCCCAAAACAAAATGGCAAATCTAAGTGTCTTAGCCAATTTCGCAAGTCCCCTTCATGAAGCCCTTAGCTTCCTTCCAGACTATTTTCCATCAGTGCCCCCCAGGTACAAGCAGCACTCAAAACAAGTTTCACCCACAAGCCCCACCCACACACAAGCTCCACCCACACACAAGCTCCACCCACACACAAGCCCCACCCACACAAGCTCCACCCACATGCAAGCTTCAGCCTCCTCTCTGACCAGCCTGGCAGTATAGCTTTTGTTTGGTTTTAAAGTTTTTTTCTTGAGCACATACAGTTCTCTGCCTGAATGTTCTCTTCCCCCCCATTCCTTGGTCTATTCCCTCTCTCAGGTATTAGGTGACCTGACCCTGTGTGATCTCTGTACTACTCTGTCTGGCTTTCATTGCATTGCAGTCTGTTTAATTGTTTAATTTGCTGCCCTTCTGACCAGCATACTAATCTGCCAGGGAAGAAACTAAACTGTTTTGTTCACAGTTATCGTCTTAGTATTTAACATTGTGCCTGATGATAGCAATAGTAAGTGTCCAATAATTCCATTATAGTTCATACCTGTAATCCCAAACTGATAGTGAGAGATTGAGAAGCTGAGGCAGGAGGATTGCTGTGAGTTTGATACTAACCTTGGGCACCAAGAGGGATCCTGTCTCCACGAAACAAAACAAAAACCAAACAACACAACAAACCCAGCAAAACCAAAACCAAACCCAAACACTAAAAGACCCAAACAAACAAAAAAGTTGTCTAGTGGATAAATGGGCTCCTCAACGGGTGGGGGCCAAGTTTATCTCATCTCTCCCTGACTAGAAACTTCCCACCAGCCAGAGCTCTGTCTAGCTAAGAGTTAGGCTTGTCTGGTGTGTTAGATGCCTCCACACCAGAGACTTAGTGGGCAGGGAAGGCATGCACTGGATCTTAGTGGGACTAGGGAAGGCCCTACCTGCAGTGAACCACAATAGGCCCGGAGTTGGCAGCTGTCTCTGGGGTCTCCACCTCAGCCACCAGGCGCAGCAGGGGCCCCGCTGACTCTGGAGTCTGGTGGTCTGGCCAGGCTGAGAAGAGGATGTGCTTCACTGAGCGGCATTCCTGTTGATGCTAGGGTATGAGAAACCAGGAGAGTAAGGCTCGAGAAGCAGGATGTGCGTGTGCGTGCGTGCGGTGATCTATCATGGGTCGTGCATGGTGGGATGGAGCATGGTGCTGGGGTATGAGAAACTCGAGAAGCAGGATGTGGGCGTGGTCGTGCTTGGTAGGATCGAGCAGGCAGGGGTGAGTCTCCTGGCTACTTCGCTCTTTGGCTTTACCCAGGCTCGAGTCTTGGCGGCTCCTCTATCTATCGCGGGACTGTAGATAAGTGCATTAATCTCATTTTCTTCCCTAGGATATCTTTTTGTTTGCCTCCCAGGATGCTTGGGGAGCAACGAAGGGATACAGGATCATTTGGAAGTGTAAGAATGTGTACTTTAACAGAATGGCTTTCCTTCCTCTCTCCCTCCTTCCCTCCCTCCCTCCCTCCCTTCTTTCCTTCCTTCCTAACTTCCTTCCTCATGCCCTCCCTCCCTCCTCTCTCTTTAGGAATCTTGCTATGTTGTTCCAGTCAGTTCTCTTCTTCCACCACGTGGGTTCTGGGATCGAACTCAGGCCATCCATCAGGCTTGGCATCAAGTGTCTTTACCCACTGAGCCCTCTTTCTGTCCCCTAGAAAGTGTTTTTAAAGCCCATCCACACGTGTGGGCATAACTCTTTTGATCTCTCCTGACTCTCCCAGTATTTCTCTGGATCTCTCTAGTCTCCCGGAGCCCAGATAGCGAGGATGAGCATGGGGAGAGGGTGCTTCCCGATGGTCCCCGTTTTGTTAGTTGGTGCATCCCTATTTAATTAGTGGTGCCCCTGAGGGCTGTATCCA
>NW_022196891.1:31739385-31757391 GCF_008632895.1 Mastomys coucha | reverse complement strand
CCTCCCTCCCTCTCCCCCTCTCTCTTTCTCTCTCTCCCTCCCTCTCTCCCTCCCCACTTCCCTCTCTTCCTCTCTTCCTCACTCTCTGATTCTTTTAGTTTTTCAGACAAGGTTTCTCTGTGTAGCCCTGGCTATCCTGGACCAGACTGTAGACCAGGCTGGCCTCGAACTCAGGGATCTACTTGTTTCTACCCCTCAAGTGCTGGGATTAAAAATGTGAACCACCATGCCCAGGTTTTTTTCTTTTTTCGTTTATTCTTCATTTCTCTCTTTTTAAAAAAATTTGTTTTCCTTTTTTCTTTATTTCTCTCTCTTTTAAAAGTGGAAAAGCATGTGAGATCAAGTTTTAAATTAGTAAACTTGGTGAATTTAGTAACTTTAGTGTAGGTGGAGCCTGAGGTTTTTTTTTTTTGTTTTGTTTTGTTTTGTTTTGTTTTGTTTTTCGAGACAGGCATCCACAGTCCTTGGAGCCTGATGCCAGGGGTGAGGTAGCCCCTGCTATTCCCCATGGGTTATCTTTGTTCTGTCTTGGCTCTGTCCTTTACCCTGGGTCCTGCTTCAAGCTAAGCCTCAGCTTCTCACTCTGGGAGCCACAATGATCTCTCCTTCATTGAGGCCTATGGTCATTAGACGAGGCCAGGTACATCATATGCTATAGCTGTAGCTCAGTGGTAGACTGTTTGCCTAGCATGTTCAAGGCCTTGGGATCTACCTCCATTGTTTTTTTGTTTTTTGTTTTTTGGGTTTTTTTTTTTTGAGACAGGGTTTCTCTGTGTAGCCCTGGCTGTCCTGGAACTAACTCTGTAGACCAGGCTGGCCTGAACTCAGAAATCCACCTGCCTCTGCCTCCCAAGTGCTGGGATTAAAGGCGTGCGCCACCACAGCGCAGCAAGCCAAGTTTTAAAGTCGCTAGGGTGGCCCAAACCTCCCATTGGTCTGTGCCAGGGGGTGGTACCTGGATGGTGAGTTGCCTCACAGTATATTCTGGGTGCTCTTTCATGTCCTGGATGCGGATCTGGAAGGGCCCATAGGCTTCCTCCTCTGTGGGCCAGTAATGCACACATTTCTAAAAGGGAGGGAGCTGGGAGTCAGAGTGGGAGGGCCCATCAGTGGCACAGGGCTGAGGCAGCAGAGAACCCTAGTATCCCCTCCTCATATCTTACCCCATGACCCAGGTCAGTGACCAGAGTCTAGCTCCCCCAAGCTTCAAGTCACCTCACCCACAGCTTCCCTGGGGTGTATTCTTGAGAGATATGGCAGAGGGCCTGTCAGGGCTATCAGCTCCCATTGAGGCCTCTGGTCTGCTGTGCATGGGTGGAGTGACAGGGTAGGGTATAGACCCTTTCCAGATGACCCTGCCTCCTACCTCCTTGCCCTCTCGGAGCTGGGTGAGCATGATGATGAGGGATACATCTTCTTGCCACACCATCTCCCAGAAGTCAGCTACCGTGTTGGGCATGGGCCCCTGGGTGGCAATGTAGACCTTCTCCTTCCCATCATATCCCTGGGGAGAAGGACAGAGACGCTGTGAATCCACAGTCCACAGGTGCTGGGCTAAAGCCCATGAACATAAACACTTATACACGCTCATGCACAGACACACACATCAGAAGCCGCATGGTGGAGGAGGACATGGGACCCACTACGAGGAACACCCGAGGTCAAATTCCTGCCCCCTCTGTTTTCCTAGCTAAGTGGTCAGAGGCACATTCCTGACCTAGTTTCTCTGGGCTGTATGTAGACTGTGCTTAGTAATTATAATATAGTGTGAACTAAAATCAATAAAATATATTGGCGGTCTCTCGCACAGCAGTCACTGTGTACATGTTTGTGCCTGTCCTCTGCTGCTTTCTTCTAGGGCAAGATGTGACATTCCTCAATATCTGTAAGTGAACATCTCACATTTCACAAATTATTTTTATACATTTAGCACCACAATCCAGCATGCCCTACTTAGTCTGTTCTCCTCCCTTCCATCATCCTTAGCTTCCATCAACTTTCCATCATCCATGCACCCCACTGTTTGCCTGGTCCCTGCTGGCAAACCGAGGACCATCCTATTGTGCTTTCTGTCTGACTGCTTTGCTCCTCAGCACCCAGACTGATGTCCTACCATATTTGGCCACAAGGGGGCACTGGTTTTACATCCACCCACCAAACATAGTAAAAAGTTGGGATAGATGGTCCACGTTGCTTGAGGTTGCTATTAGCTGGACATCAATCAGTCTCTACAAAGGAGGTAGTACTTTGTAGGGGTTGGGCATGGGGGCAGAGACTGAGTGTGGGAAAGGAGATAATAGGAGATAGATTCCCACCTGAGCTGGCTTTGTGCAGTTTGTAGAAGCCATTAGCTTTTAAGAAACTAGTGACTAGGCTCAGCCAAGTTTAGAGGTTGTCATGGGTAGGGTAACAGGGTAGGTTAAGGTGGCTTGGAAATTTTGACATCTTTTCTAGACCGATTTCTTGGGGGTTGCTCTTTCCTGGCTCCTAAAGTCTAGCAGAGGGAGCTATGGCAGGAGGGAGTTGGAGAAAAGAAGGAAGTACACGCCCTTGAGGCCAAGTCACAGATGGATCACAGAGAGTTGCACGCAGTATTTTCATCTGTAAAGCAGTCTGGCCCCCAGCTGCAGCAGCCGGTCACTCACCCGGATGTAGTTGGCATTGATGTAGTCACTGTCCTCCTGGCTCTGTGCCCGGCCAAGACAGACGCGGCTCTGGGGATCTAGGAAGTGAAGATCAATAAAGGCGAAAGGTCAGAAGGTGACCAACGAATGTAGATTGTGACAGAGTCAGAGGGAAACGTGTCTTCACACTGTTCTTAATACTTTGCGGACAGCAGACTAGTCCATTGTATTATTTCATAGACATAACATAATAGCTATGTATTATAAAATATACTATTTCATGACAACAGAGAGCCATGATGTTTTTGAACTGGAAAGTGATGTAATTGAAGCAGAAGGATGGATTGAATGATGATGTGTAGCACAGACCACGGAGCTGGGGACACCAACTGGGATGTTATCTCGTTTTAGCCTTGAGATCAGTGAGGGTATAAAATGGGAGCGAACAGATAGGAAGAGGAAGAGATTCTGCAAGGAAAAATGCCTTTCTGATTATGAATACAAGCATACATTGTCTAAGATAATCACTCAAACACCAGGGATATTGGCTTCACTCTGCAGAGGTGTGGGTCCCTCCCCAATCAAACCGGATGGGGGATGAGGAAGCCGGCTTCCCCTCTTTGACAGTTGTAGAGCTTGCTAGAATTAGACCAAGGCCAAAGGCTATCCAACCCACGCTGACAAGGGTTCACAGAACCTGGTCTAGGCTAGCAGGCAGTGAGCCTGGAGTCTCAGCGCAGGGCAGGGCCCATGCGCTGGGCTGAATTCGGGCCACAGTTCTGGAAGTCACTGTACTAGGCTCCAGGTATCAAGCCTGCCTATGAAAAGTTGGAGGTGCTAGGCCTGGGTCCGCCTGTGTGCATTCACACCTGCCACACAGGAAGCTATGCTATCTTGTAACCGGGCAACAGCCGTCTGTCTCCTGGCTGCCAGGGAGTGGTATTAGCATTTCTCTGTTGAAAGACAGTCCCTCAAGCATTGGTCTTCCTTGGCTTCGGAGAGGTGGTTGTGGCTACTGTTGCTTGTTTTTGTGAAGGCCTCAAATAAACCAAGCTAGCCTAGAACTTGCTATATAGCTGAACCCAGCCTTGAATTCCTCTACCCTAACCTCCAAGTGCTGGGACTATTACTGGCATGCACCACTATGCCTGGCTCCCAAGGTGAATATTATCTTGCCTTCTTGAGTTCTTCACCCCCAGGAATCCCCCTCAGCCCCACTGTGCTCCTTACTTGGCAAGATGGTCTTGTATCGGTCTTTGGAGGCGTGGCCAGGGATATCCAGGTCTTCAGGGTTGACGAAGTTTGAGGGGATCTTCTGATGGTAGAAGATAAGTGAGTTAATCCCAGCTTCCTTATCTCCCGTTCTACCCTCTGCACACAGGGAGGAAGAGCAGGGATGGGGACAACCTTCTCTCCTGCGCCCCGGAGTTCTTCCCCGAGGATGCCATGGAGAAGAGAGGCCCCCGGGGGAATCCAGGATGGTCTGATATGGAAGCGTAAAGTGATGTGGAGAGGACCCCAGATTCTTACCAAGAATTCCTCCTCTAGCTGCTTGGGGCTGGGAGGCTGGTGTTGTAGCGTCCAGCGTGTCAGGGGGTGTCCAGCTGTGCGCAGGAAGTGTAGGGTGACTTCCCGGGGTGTGTTCACCGAGCAGATAGGTTCAACGGTGCCCAAAGACCGCACATCCAGCATCAGAGCAACGCTAGAGCCCCTTCTGCAAGCACAGACAGACAGTGCCCAGTGAGCATCCCATAGCTTCTGCCTTGCTTTCCAAGCTTATTGCAGCGTTTGTCACAGGAAGATATGCTTAGTCTTTCTCTTGACCTAGAGGCTCGGGGCACTCAAGGGTCAGGTCCTACTACGTTCCCCTTTTCCTTTATCAGATGAGAACAGAGCAGCCTGCAACTCTTTCGCTCCGTCCTGCTGTCTATCTCTCCTACTCTCAAGCCAGTACAGAGGCTCCCACACCCATTCAACTCCATGAAGGCCCCTAGATTTGCCTTAGAGACTGTTCATCACAACTTGAAACTTAGGGAGCAAGACCCACGGATGACAAGAAGCTTGGCATCTCAGACATACAAGGGATGGGCAAGCAGCCTTCAAACGAGCATTATTTGGTTGGGGTTGTTTGTTTTTGTTTTTCTAGGCCTTGTGGATTCCATTGTTAGAACTGGAAAGGAAGGATGGGAAGGGAAGGCAACCCAGGCCTAGGAAAGTCCTCTCTGTGAAAGATCTCACCTCTCCTGCAGCCGCACATGCTTCTTGGCCGGAGCCTTGGTGGGTGGAGGCTGAGTCATGTCTGCCCCCAAAGACAAGATCGGCAGCTGTGCTCTGGAGCGCCCCTCACAGGTCTGGACCATGCTGGGGTAGGTTGCTGGGCCCAAGGGAGGCTCACTCAGCCATGAGGCCTGCCTGAAAGACAAGGTCCCGCAGGCCTCACTAGCTAGAAGAAGGCTTCTAAGCCCAGGACAGCCATCCCCTCAAGCAAGTGGCCCAACTTTTATCCTACAAGTACAATAGCTTTTTGGTGGGACGCAGGACAGAGGACAGTTTGGGGTTAGAGTAAGAGGAAGGCATAGAGAGAATACAGGTATGAGGTAGACAGGAAGGAATCCGGAGGATACCCAAGTCCACAGGGCTCTAAGCTGGGGTCCACATGTGGCCAACAGCCTGCTAACCACACCGAAGGAAGGGCAAAAGCACACAGCTCTCTGAGTCTAGCCAGCAGGCTTCTCTATAATGAGAAACGGAGGCCTCTGGTAGCATTGGAGTCAGTTGGGGATCCGGGCACGCTCCGCTTCTCGAAGGGTCTTCTCATTGTCGGCAGTTCCACTCCAAGATCAGTGGTGGCTCATGGGGTCTCTGTCCAGGGCGGTAGACCAGGGGTGTTTCCTCCCTCCTCCTTCCCATCCCCCAGTCTCCCGCCTCTGTAACCGTCACAGGAAATGGCCTCACCAAGCCCTAGAGCGCCAGCGCCTGGTAAGGCTACAGCTGGGGGGGGGGTACAAGAGAGAGGGGACATAGAGGTGATCAGGGCATCACCCTTTGGGGGCAGTCCCTGGCTGTCAGAGCTAAGTCATGGGTGCCGTGGTGGTGGGGTTAGAGCTGCTAACCCATGGGGTTAGCTATGGGGGCAGTGTGGGCCCATGCAGGTGTGGCTGGGACAGTACTCGCCCACAGTGGGAAGGGGACTTTAGCCTCTCCTCTCCTGGCACTCTGTGTGGCTTCTTTGCCCTCCAGCCACAGGGACACCAGATATGTCATTTCTCATGCCCTGGCCAGGCATGGGAGCCCCAAACTCATGCTTCTTCATCCCATCCTTGGAGACCACCCCCCCATCCCAGGGCCATAGGATGTCTGTTACCCACGTCAAGTACTTACTGAAGCAGCTCTGTCCCCCCCAGGCTGCCTCTTGCCAGCTGTCTGTCAGTCCGTCTATCTTTGAGGACTGAAAGGCTTCAGGAAGCCAGCTTCCTCCCTCCGCCCCTCCTGGCTTCCACCCACGCACACCCAACCGCGGGCTGCCCTTCTGTGCCTGCTGCAAGCTACCACCAGGGGTCGGATGCATCCTTCCTGTGCCCTCTAAGAGCAAGCCGGTGCAGCCCTGCCATCCTCACTGGGTGCCAAGGCTCTGGGAATGGGCAAGGGATGAGGCCTTTCCCGACCACCTCAGGCCTCCTCCTCCTCTAGGCCCTAGTCATGTGCTCCCCCCTCGCCCCCACCTCCTCGATAGCCATGGGGAACCTTCTGTTGCTCTTCTGGTTGTGACCTTGGCTAGAGACTTATTTCCACTTCTTGGCTTCTGCCCCTGTAAACCCTCGATGCTTCAAAGCCTGGGCATTCATGGCCAAACCCAGGCCCCCAAGCAGAGCAGATGTGTCACAGAGGTGAGATGAGGGGGAAGAGGAAGCAGGAGTCCTTGCTCTGTACAGGAAGGAGAGAGGCCAGGGCTAGTCAGGAACGGTCCTTTCCATTCTCCCCAGCCCCTCAGCCTGCAGGCATAGGCTAGTCACCAGAGAACAAATATCAGAGCTAAACTGGACAAGACTCTGGGGTGGCTTCCATAGCAACCCCTCAGACTACCCCTCTGGGAGTGTCTTAGAACCCTGTATCACCTCTGAAGACTTACAGATAGTCGAAGGCTGTGGCCCTCACATCAGATGCTTCCCAGGTCTTCACCATGGGGCCACGTGGATGCTTGGGGTGTGAGGAGGGAGCAGCCCCCACATCTAAGGCTCCACAGCCCCCCACCCCCACCTTGCTTTGCTAGGCCTCTTGCAGGCCCTCAGCCCAAGCATGAAGCCCATGGTTCATGCTTGCTTGCAAGAGTCCTTCACGCTGTCATGTACCCCAAAGCTTTCCTGGGCCCCAGTGCTTGAATTCCACATCCTCTCTCTTCCTCCCACTTCTCCGATTCAACTGTCAAACGGTGACACTGAAAAAGAACTGTGCAGTGAGCACAGGGGTGGCACCTGAGCGGGGAGGGGCTACCCTTCTTCTGGCCCACGGGGAGAGGGAATGGGGGGAGGGGGAGGGGGAGGGAAGGACCAGGATGAGCCTGAAGTCAGAGGGCTCGGGGCACTCGTCTTTGTTCTTGGCTGTAAGTAAGAGGGTGGCTCTCTGTGGCTGGTTGATCCTGGCTCTGTCTTCTCTGTAGCCTGCTTTCCCTTGAGGACTAGGTGGGATTTCCTGAGGAGGCAGCTCAGTGGAGCTGGGAAGTGGTGGGACCTGGTGCCAGGGTGAGGTGATAGCAGCTGGAGCCTGGGAATCCCTGCACACTTGTGCCTGGGGTTGGGAGACCTCGCTCTGCCTTGACCTCCCCACAGGAGTGTTTGCGCTGGTGGATAGTGGAGGGAGTGGGAGCGGAATGGAAAGAGGGCCACCCGCCCTGGGCCAGCTGTTGATTGTGATCAAGAAAAGGAAGTGAGGATACCACAGGGGCAGGGAGAAGGAAGTAGGCAGAGCCCGCCCCCACAGGTCTACCCAGTGTCCTCCGTTTACAGTTTTAGCCTGCTGGCTGTGAGCACACCTCTTGACCCTCACAGTGAGGGCCCAGTGGGGTTCAAGAAGCTGGAAGATGAGCTCTTGGGTAAAGAGCAAAGGGGGCTGGGAGATGGGGAAGGAAGTTGGTGGGGCGAGCATAGGTCAATCAAGGCAGGAAACAAGACCCCGAGGCTCTCTCCAGGTCTCTGGATGGCTTCTCGCTTTCCTGGTCGCTCTGCAGAACTTTCCCATTCCTGGAGGGTGGCGTGTGTGTGTGTGTGTGTGTGTGTGTGTGTGTGTGTGTGTGATCTCTCACGGTGCTGACGTGTCTCTCTGATCGGGAATTAGGTTCCAGTATCTTCCGCTTCAGAGAGTGTAGAGAATGGGAGCAGAAGGACCTGCGTAATGATCGAGCTGATGCTTAGTGGTCCTGTGACCTTGGCCAAGCCACCAGACATTCCCTGAGTCTCAGATGCCCCCAACAGCTTCCTCCCTCCCTCCCTTCTTGTCAGGAAGACGGAACAAGCCCCCTGAAGCACTTTGTCCACAGCTCCAGCTCTTGGAGTCACAGACAAGAGAAGTCTGGGACTGAGAGCTAAGGAGCCCCACCTGGTGGTGGTAGTGGAAGTGAGGCTGAGTCAGTCAGTCAGTCAGTCTGTCTGTCTGTCTGTCTAGGCTCTTCCTTCCTCCCCTTCCTTTTTCCAGTCAGCCATCGTCTTTTTTTTTGGGAAGTTCCACTCAAGCCATGGAGAGAGTCTAGAGTTAACTCCCAGCAGGCTGGCATTAGGCAGAGTTCCTTGTTTGAGAGCGGGCAGAGAATCGTGGCTGTGCCTAGACGCTGGCCAGAAGTGGAGAGGAGCAGGGCGAGGTCTTATTCCACCTGGAGTCTCACCTGTGGTCCTGTGGCTAGCCTAAGATCTCTCCCTCCCCGCCTCTCTTCCCTTGATGCCTGGCTTCTTCTCACTCTTTCCATCTCAGGGTGTTAGCATCCAGAACCTGCGGCAGATATATGGGCGGGTCCACAGACCTGTTGCCAGGGCAACGGCCACCACATTCCCAGAATCCATTGGGTTCAGCTCCCACCTTTACCTGGACTGCTACGTCACAACATATATATACATATACATATATATATATATATATATATATATATATATATATGTATATATATATGTACTTTCCTCCGTCTTGCTCTCTTTCTTCTCTCTCTCTCTGTGCCGCTATCCCCCTACTCCCTCTCAATTAAACCTCTTGCACGTGGAACTGTCTAAGCCTGGTGTCTGCAGACGCGTCCCGCCGCGACTCAAACCCATCACAGGGGCCGTGAGCCACAACTCCTGCTGCTAGTGCTCCTGAAGTTCCCAGAAGCCCTTGTGCCCTGCCAGCTCTTGGGGAACCAGATAGATGCCAGTTCCCAAAGGCAAAAGCTATCAACCCTGTCACATTCTAGGATGCTCTGGGTGACTACAGAAAGGATAAGAAGCCCCAGGATGGGAGGTGGCTGCTCCTGGTTGCTTCCATCCTAAAGTACAGAGGCAGCTCTTCCCCTTCCCTGCAAGCCCAAGCTTGTCCTTGGTAGTGTGGGGGAGACGGCGCTCACCAAGGAGGAGCCAGGAAACAGGGTGAGTGTGGTAGGGAAGTACTGTGAAGCTGTGGCATGAAGGCCGAGGCACCCCAGCCTGCCCCAGGCTGCACCTCTGTGATAGCTGTCCCAGGTGCCCCTTCCTGACCCAGTTCTCCTCCTGCTACCTTTTTGGTGCCTGCAGGTGTTAGGACTTTCCCATCCCCCCTCATCACTGGTGGAGAGGACCAATGGCTCATGCCAGCTCAACGTGGAACCACGGTTAGCTTTCCTAGAGTGCCAAGGAAACAGCCCCGCTCTATCTATACCCAATGCTGAGCTCAGCGCCCCAGCAAAGTGACTTCAAGCTGAAGGAGATTCCCTCCCTTTCTCCCAAGTCCAGAGCCAGAGGGATGGACACCTGTACCACCATTATGGCCCTTCCCCCGCCCCCCCAGGACCCTTTATGTCCTTCCCACTGTGCTGTCATTGATGCTGGCTGGCTGATGTACATGGTTAGCACACACACCCCCAACACACACACACACACACAGAGCACAGTACTGGCTGCCTCCTCTAGCCCCTTGCCCAGCTCTCTCAGCCTGCTCAGAAGAAGTTGGACCTTCTCTCTTTCCTGGTTGACCTTCCCCAGTTTGTGGGAGGAAGAGGGGGTGACTTGTTCTCTTCTGCCTGATAATTATCTTCCTTTAGTGTGGGGGGATGCCCAAGGCCTGGCTTCAGGCTGTGGGAGAGCAGAGGAGGAGCTGGAAGAGCAGCCTACAACAGCCGTGGAGGGAGCGGGAGCGGGCTAGTTCGCACTTGGAAGCTGGGATGCCTGGACCAGCCTTCTGCCTTCCTCTGCCTTCCTTGGCCTCCTGGTCAGCTCACTCCACACTGAGATGGTAGGCTTCTGGCTTTGAGACCTTGGGGTTTTCTAGGCAGAGGAAGTGGGTTTGTCTGTCTGTGGGGGTGGCTTCTGGGGGAAAAGTATATTTTTTGCTGAATAGAAAATCTTGGCCTGGGAGTGGGGGTCGGGGGGGGGCTGCTTTCTTAACTTCTTCTGAGCCTATCTCCCATCCCCAAGTTTGCTCTAACCGAGTAAAGCTGGTAGCAGGGCCTTTTACAGCCTAAAACCTCCCCAGGGCTGGGTCCATAGGACTAGCCGTGAAGTATGTTCTGTCCCCACAGGCCTCTCTCTTAGTGACATTGTTTCCCAATCCTTTACCACCACTCCACCCCCACCACACACACCCTGCACTCTGTGTCTCCTCTATGCAGATTCTGAAGTAAGATGCTCTGCCTATCCTGGCTCCTCACAGAGACTCTGCTACAAGAAACAAAGTGAAGTGTCCCCAGGTGAGATGGAGTTGGCAAAGGACTAGGTTAGGACCTCTCCCCTACAGCTTAACCAGACTGAGGCCTGAGACGTGCCCCCCCCACACACACACACACTCATACACGCACACACAGCCTGGAAAATTTGATGAGTCTGCAGTGCTAAGTTTCCAGGACCCCATCCAGGCCGGTGGGCGGCTCTGAGGTTTCAGGCTGGATGAAGCTGTGGTAGGGGGTGGGGCGGGCAGCAGCCCCTGGTGTTGGGCAGAGGGAGGAGGCAGGCAGAGCTGGTTTCTGGTGCAGGCCTGAGCTTCTTGCTGAAGCAGGCTGGTCTGCCTTGGTGTTCAGAGTCGGTAACTCTCTGTCTGTCTGTCTGTCTGCAAGCGTCTCACCCGCCTTCCTGAGCTTGCTGAGTTCTGGGCTTCCTTCCCAGGGCTCAGAGCCTTTGACTCTGTCTGCTCCTTCCCTTCCCACGGCTGAGTTGGCACAGGAACACCTGGGTGAGCTGCACCAGGTGAGCAGCAGGCTGTGGGTGGGTGCAGCGGCAGAGCTGAGCTCTTGTGTTGTCAGCCAGGCCTCAGCTGGGTCTCTGCAGCGTCAGCTGGGCTGGGGGGGGGGCAGGGGAGCCAGATGGGTCCCGAAACAGAAGAAATAAGGAGAGGGGAGAAACCCCCAGGATGTCAATCACTCCCAGAAGTTTCCGAGCACCGAGGACTTGAGCTGGGGATAGGAAACACCTTTTGCCTTCTCTGCTTGATGGAGTCAGAAGTCCTGGGTTCTAGTGCAGCTTCTCTCCTCACACACACCCGTGTGTGTGTGTGTGGACCCCAGGCTGGACCCTCCGGATGTCAGCTCCCTCACCTGAGCAGTGAGATGTGAGAGATGGGCTACCGGGGCCAGGCAAGCTCTATGCACACGGTGTGCTTCTGTCCCTGTGACTACTGCAGCAGGTTAGGCAAGGGGGAGGCAACACGAAGCTGGCTCACCCACCCCATATATTCAGGATGCCTCCCTTCCTCGTGCTTGCCTTGAATCCTCACCTCTGGAAACACTACCATTATCCATTAGGAAGGAACACAGGGGAAGGGAGCGATGGATAACCAAGCCCTATTCTAAAGACGGTGTGCGGGAATCAGGCACTTCTGCTCTGTGTATTTATTTGCAAGGCCCCTAGAAGTCCTGCCCCAAGAGCACAGGGAAACTTTTCTTTCTGGGGAGCTGACTGCTGACAGCCAGCGGAGGTGAGAGAAGCAGAGGAAGGAGGATGGCCTGTGGACCACCTGAGAGTTGTAGCTCCCTTAGGCTAGATGCTGCTTCTCTTCCACCTGGCAGCCTTTCCCAGACCAGGCTGGGCTGGGGTCAGGATCTGCTGCCTATCTGAAAGGCCATCCACCACCAGCCACCAGGGCAAGGGGAGGACGAGGGGGCCTAGTTCTGCCTCCCGATTTTGCCTCTGCAGACTTTATCAGGATGAGGCCCCTGATTCTGTTGGCTGCCCTCCTCTGGCTCCAGGGCTTTTTGGCCGAGGTAAGGTGGGCATGGGGTAAGGGGTTAGGGTGGGTGGGCCTGTTCTCTGGGGCATGTCTAGGCTTCCCACCTCTCTATGGGGCTCCACAGCTGGTCTTCATTACAGAAGAGGGAAACCGCTCCCCTCCCAGGCCAGCACAGGAGCCGGGAGGACAGATCGTTCCAGGCTGCCGGCTACTGCCTGCTAGCTGTGCGGTGCTTTCAGGAAATGTGTCTTCAGTAGTGTGTGGCAGTCAGTGTGTGGGAGTCAGACACACAGGGAATCTTCTCTCTGGTCTGGATCCTCAGTTTATGGGCTTTCCCAGAGGCCTGTGCTCCAGAGGCCTCTACACATCTGCTTCCCCCCATTCCTCTCCTCCCTACAGGAAGATGCATGCTCATCCTTGGAAGGGAGCCCAGACAGGCAGGGTGGAGGTAGGTGTCTTTAGAGAGAGGGAGAGGGCTCTGGATGTGGGCAGTAGGTGGGTCGTAGGGCTAATTTCTCCACTAGACGCTGCCTGCCCCTGGTCCCTTGACTCGCCTTCCTTTTTCAGGGCTGAAAGGGTACTGGGCGAGTGAATTGTCTCCACCCCTGTCCCCCAGGTCCACCTCTGAGCGTGAACATCAGCAGCCATGGGAAGCCTACCAGCCTGTTTCTAAGCTGGGTAGCTGCAGAGCCAGGTGGATCGGACTATGCCCTCTGCCTCAGGAGGACCAACTCCTCCGGTTCTCCAGCAGGGCAACAGCTCCAGGCTCACACAAACGAGTCCAGCTTTGAGTTCCATGGCCTGGTGCCAGGCAGTCGATACCAGCTGGAACTGACTGTCCTAAGACCCTGCTGGCAGAATGCCACCATTACCCTCACTGCCCGAACTGGTAAGAAGCCTACAGGCTGACAGGGGTGTGGTCTTACTTGGGGTTGGGGCAGGAGGTGACAGCTGCTCTAGAGGACTAGTAGGGGATTCAGAGAAACCAAAAGAGACAGCACCTAGGATGGCGAGCCTTTCGTACAGAGTCTGCTGCTTCCCTCACCCTTTGGCACAGCCCCGACCGTGGTCCGTGGCCTGCAGCTGCACAGCACTGGCAGCCCAGCCAGCCTGGAAGCCTCGTGGAGCGATGCCCCTGGGGATCAAGACAGCTACCAACTTCTCCTCTACCACCTGGAATCCCAGACTCTGGCACGGAATGTCTCTGTGTCCCCTGGCACCCTGTCATACAATTTCGGCGACCTCTTGCCAGGTAGTCAGTATGTCTTGGAGGTAATCACCTGGGCTGGCGGTCTCCATGCGAAGACTAGCATCCTCCAATGGACAGGTAAGGTGGGTAGCCGGCCAGGGACCCAGGGAGCAGCTAGACTGGGGCGTGGGGGGTGGATGTGAGAGCGATGTTGGGTCTGGAACTTTGTAGGTGATGCGTCCCAGTATGGCTAGGTGTCTGGGATCCCTCATGCTAAAACTGGTGTGATCATCTTATTCCAGAGTGCTTCCTCAAGTCTGGCTCTGCTCTTTCTATCCGTCTTGCAGAGCCTGTACCCCCTGATCACCTAGCACTGCGTGCCTTGGGTACCAGTAGCCTGCAAGCCTTCTGGAACAGCTCTAAAGGGGCCGCCTGGTTTCACCTGTTGCTCACAGACCTCCTAGAGGGTACCAACCTGACTGCAGTGGTCAGACAAGGGGTCTCAACCCACACCTTCCTTCGTCTGTCTCCGGGTACACCTTATGAGCTGAAAATTTGTGCTGCTGCTGGGCCCCACCAGATTTGGGGACCCAATGCCACCGAGTGGACCTGTGAGTGCCTAGGGGACACACAGAGGCTCTTCTAGTCTCCTCTAGCCAAGTAGTGAAGAACAGGGTTTCCCCCAAGGCCTGGAAAGGTGTAGCCTTCTGGTTGACTTGTGGTAGCCTGAGGCGATTGGGAGTGGTTATGATCAATTGAACTCTCTCCAGGTAGGATCTGAACTGCTACTTCCTGTGTATGGTTTTGTTGAATCCCCAAAGAGCCCGATAAAGGTCTCGCTGTCCTATATTACTCTAGGCATAGAGAATGCAAACCATGCTGTATATAAATGTGGTTGATGCTGAACCTGGGCTGGACACCTGTCTCTGCCACCATCACACCATGTCTTCACCATGAGAACGAGTCACATGGTGGTTCACGGTTTCTGCTACCTGTTGGCTGTGTGTCTCTGGGCGCGTCGCTTACCTTCTCTGGGTTTTAGTTAGGGTTAGCGTTGTGGGAGGTACTGTGTGTAGAATCTTCTGGGTCCGGCTGGCAGGCACAGGTATGAGCACTCGATGTGCCCTTGTTTCTGTTATGGTTGCATTGCCCATGGCCAGTTGGTAGCCGCCAGGTCTTGGCATTCATTTGGAGTATGAAGAATGAAGCTGGTAATGCCCAAATAAGAGGCTGGCAGGTACGTGTAGTGGTTAGAGTACAGAATGAGTTTTCTCACCTACTGTATCTACCTCTGTCTCCTTAGATCCCTCTTACCCATCTGACCTGGTGCTGACCCCCTTACGGAATGAGCTTTGGGCAAGCTGGAAGGCAGGGCTGGGAGCCCGGGATGGCTATGTACTGAGGTTAAGTGGGCCAGTGGAAAATACAACTACCCTGGGCCCTGAAGAGTGTAACGCTGTCTTCCCAGGGCCCTTGCCTCCAGGACACTACACTCTGGGGCTGAAGGTTCTAGCTGGACCTCATGATGCCTGGGTGGAGGGCAGTATCTGGCTGGCTGGTGAGTCTGGTTGGAATAGCACTCAGGCTGGGGGCTTGTATAGGGATCTCTGCAGCCATAGGGACCACGGTTCTCACCTTCTGGGGGCCTGCTACTTCTCCAGAATCTTCTGCACTTCCCAGGGAGGTCCCTGGTGCCAGGCTATGGCTAGATGGACTGGAAGCTACCAAGCAGCCTGGGAGACGGGCGCTGCTCTATTCTGCGGATGCCCCAGGCCTCCTAGGGAACATCTCTGTGCCCTCTGGTGCCACTCATGTCACCTTCTGTGGCTTGGTACCTGGAGCCCACTACAGGGTGGACATTGCCTTATCCGTGGGAGACATCACTCAGAGCATCACAGGCTATACAAGTGAGTGTCAGCGTGCGAGTCCATTGGGCCTGCATCTGGAGGGAAGATAGGGTGAAGGAGGGATTCAGGAGAGCTGGGCAGAGGGCATCACAGGGCTACGACATGGCCCCTTGCCAAATCACCTCCTCTTCAGGTCCCCTGCCACCGCAGTCTCTGGAGATCATCAGCCGGAGTAGCCCATCTGACCTGACTATCGCTTGGGCTCCAGCACCAGGGCAGCTGGAAGGTTATAAGGTCACCTGGCATCAGGATGGTAGCCAGAGGTCACCTGGTGACCTTGTTGACGTGGGCCCTGACATTTCGAGCCTGACTCTGAAATCTCTGGTACCTGGGTCCTGCTACACCATATCAGCATGGGCCTGGGCTGGGAACCTCAGCTCTGACTCTCGGAAGATTCACAGCTGCACTCGTGAGTACCTGCCCTGTTCCCCCCACCCCACCCGAGGCTGCCCAGCACTGTGCATGTGGTCTTGTATCTTCTGCTCTCTATTCTTCTCTGTGGTATGAGAGAAAATAGAGGCCTTTCCTGAATCAAGCACCTTCTACCTCCAGCCATGTAATGTAACCACATGACATGGCTAGGCATGCCTACCCATCTATGTGCCCCCTCACCTGTCCACTCATCCATCCATCCCTCTGTCCCTTTATTCCTCTTCCTTCCATGAATATCTATTTAATGCCTCTCGTTGGTTCAGGAATGGAGCTAGGTGCTAAGGCTAATGGTTATAAACAAGTCCAGAAAGGAAGACTGGTAAACACAGTTCATATGCCAATGATGTAACGATTTTACTCATCATATTATAGCAAGCATAAATAGATTAGTAGGGAGATGCATGATGTATGAACTATTTTCTTATACTTTAAGAGTGCTGAATATCAGAAATTTTATTGTGGCTTGACTAGATCTTTTCAGGCTCATAGACAGACACCTGCTCAGGGGAGTCAGAACAGGGTTCCCAGAGAAGGAGCGGGCATGAACTGAAAAAAGAAACCTGTGTGGCTAGACAGGATGGTTGGAGGGCCTAAGCTTGCCAAGGGCCCACAGTCTAGAGGCATTTCGACAGACACATGACAAACCTATCAGTGAATAGTGGATGGTGGGGGTCTTGAAGAGTGAGGGAGCAGGCACTGAGCTAGCTGTACTGGAAGCAAGAGAAGTAAACTCCACATGTGTTTAGGGAGCCGACATACCTCGAGATAGGAGGCAGGCAAGGGGCAAAAAGGGGCAAGGAGCAAGGGGCAGATGTTGGGTCCCATCACTGCAAGAGGTTTACCTGGGCAGGCGAAACAGTGATCTTCCAGCCTCCCGTAAGCTAGAACTTGGGGAGCATAGGAGGCGATTTCACATTGTCCTGAATCTGTCTCTTCCTGTCCTCAAAGGCCCCGCTCCTCCCACCAACCTGAGCCTGGGCTTTGCCGGCCAGCCTGCAGGAACACTGAGGGCTTCCTGGTGTCACCCACCGGGTGGCAGGGACTCCTTTCAGTTGCGGCTTTACAGGCTGAGGCCCCTGACGCTGGAAAGTGAGAAGATCCTATCCCAGGAGGCCCAGAACTTCTCCTGGGCCCAGCTGGCTGCAGGCTGTGAGTTCCAGGTACAGCTGTCTACCTTGTGGGGGTCTGAGGAAAGCAGCAGTGCCAACACCACAGGCTGGACACGTGAGTGCTGCCCCAATCTCCTTTCCCAGCCTTTTGGGCTCTCAGGGACTCTGGGACTGTGAGCAGGTAGCTAGGCTGTCTGTGGGATGGGCCTCAGGTGGCCTTGGACCTCTCTAGGGTCTGCCTCCTGGTCCTGAGGCACCAGGAAACTTCTCACAGGCTCCTCTAGGGACTCCTATGTTTGTGCCCTTGCAAGGTGCCACACCATTCTTGGGATGCCTCTCTAATGTATTCTGGGTGTGAGCCATTAATAACAATAGTGCGCTCACTGGACTCCTTGTGTATTGCCCTACCCACGTTCTCTTGTGTACCTACTGTGACAAGTTTAGGAGTTTGGCACTGTGGTCACTTCAGTTCTTAGGCACAAAGAGAGAAGGTAACCTTTTCTAGTCCCCTTAGCCTTACAAGGAAAGCTGGGATTTTTGTTCAGGTAGTATGAACAGAATAGTTTCTCTGTTATAACCAATCCCAACTTTGCATAGCAGGGGGATGCACAGAGGTACAGAGGTGCAGAGTATATGGTGAGCACCCCACAAAGAGCCCCCAGGGTCTGCAGAGCTGGGTTTGAAATTCCCCCTTTCACACCAACCTGGTGTCTTGGGCTTGTTCAGCCCACGGAGCTCCTGGGGACAAATGAGTAGGTGGGCGCTCCTGTCCCCAACAACCTTCTCTGACATGGGAACTCTCCACACTTGCCTGTGCGCCCCCCCCCTGGCTTCCTTCTCTCCCCTGGGATACTATTGTTGTCCTTTAGCGCCCCCCCCCCCCAAGGTCTGTAGGACCTCACACACCTGGGGGGAACAAGGTGGAAGCCCGGCTGCAAGCTAGGAAACTAGGCTTCTAGCTGTGGCTTGGTTCTGAGAGCAAGTCTTTGCTCCCACCGAGCCTTAGTTTCCTTGTCTGTAAAGAGGTCTGTTATGGTGTGACTAGACCAAGATCATATGACTCCAAATCCTAGGCTTTGAAGGTGAATGAGTCAGTGACTAGGCCCCAGATAACCACCCTCTGGCATATGGGTTTTCAAACTCCTTGGCTGTAGGTTCTGCGAAGGACTATCTATCCATCCATCCCTCCCAGACTGCTAAATTTAGCTTTGATTCCCAGTGGGAGGTGGCAGGGCCAGAGTGAGTGATAGACTTTGAAACTGTCTCTGCCGGGTGTGGTGGTGGCCCACGCCTTTAATCCCAGCACTTGGGAGGCAGAGGAAAGGCAGATTTCTGAGTTCGAGGCCAGCCTGGTCTACAGAGTTCCAGGACAG
>NW_022196891.1:31735810-31739375 GCF_008632895.1 Mastomys coucha | reverse complement strand
TAGATCTGTTTAGCATTAGATCTGTTTCAGAGTCTAGTCAGAGGTTCACCTGCTGTCCCGAACTGCACTGAACTCCTAGGATCTGGGGCCGAGGATGGAGGGAACAGGGACGATCTTTGGTGGTGGGGGCTATTGTTGTGGATAGCTCTAGTGGTATTTGTAATTTGATGCTAATTCCCTTCTCCTGGGAGGGGTTGCACTCCTCAACAAGGAATGAGTCAGCACTCTGGTAGACCTGTAAACCTTCTTCCCACCTTAATTTGTAAAATAAAGGCTAGAGCTTGTGATTGGGCAGATGAAGGGAAGGTGGAGAGAGGAGGAGGAGAGAGAGGGAGAGAAGAAGAGAGGGAGAGAGGGAGAAGGGAAAGAGGAGAGAGGGAGAAGAAGGAAGAGGTGGAAGGAAAGCAGAGCAGAAACAAAAGGCCTGAAGAAACTGCAAGTTATGAGGGGTCTCATAGATGGGGAAGATGGTAGTCTAGTGATAGATCTGCCCGATCTAGGCACACAGCTTGTATTCATATTAATTGAGTTGTGTTTTCATTGCGGGGCATATTTGGGTTGGAGATTTACTGCAACAGGGGGCACTTAGTTTAGGTTACTCTATCTCTGTCTGTACTCCCCCACTTGCTCTCTCTGCAGCCCCCTCAGCTCCTACGTTGGTAAATGTGACCAGTGAAGCTCCCACCCAGCTCCTAGTAGCCTGGGCCCATGCTCCTGGGGGCCGGAGCAGTTACCAAGTGACCATATACCAGGAGAGTACCCTGACAGCCACTAGCATCGTGGGGCCCAAGGCAGACAGCACAAGCTTCTTGGGTTTGACTCCTGGCACTAAGTACAAGGTGGAAACCATCTCCCGGGCTGGGCCTCTTTACACTGCAGCGGCCAACGTTTCTGCTTGGACCTGTGAGTGGGGTGTGAAAGGCATTGGGAGAGGAGACCCCTGGACACATTAGCGCCACTCAATCCCATTTCTCAGCTCCACACCAAAGACCCTAAGTGAGGATATACTGTGTGAGGCATTCTCAGGACTGGGACCAGGGGCCTGGCTAACCTCTGCCTTCTCTCCACAGACCCACTCACACCCAATGAGCTGCTTGTGTCCATGCAGGCAGGCAGTGCTGTGGTTAACCTGGCCTGGCCCAGTGGTCCCTTAGGGCAAGGGACATGCCATGCCCAACTCTCAGATGCCGGACACCTCTCATGGGAGCAACCGCTGTCGCTAGGCCAAGAGCTCCTCCTGCTAAGGGATCTGACACCAGGACACACCATCTCGATGTCTGTGACATGTCGGGCGGGGCCGCTCCAGGCCTCCACTCACCCTGTGGTGCTGTCTGTGGGTACGTTCCCCATCTATCTTGGGTTCCCCTAAGTCCCGTGGATGTCTTCAAGGAAGGTTACTGTGCCTGAGAGGCTTGCCCTCCTCTCTAAATCACCCGCTCCTCCCAGGCAGATGTCTGGCTCAACCCCTGCCCTCTTCAGATGGGCAACGGTGCCCCAAAGACAAGTTGTTTCTCCATGACGCTACTGTCCCTTCCATGGGCATAAAGTCGGCCCTTTGTGTCCTCTGGCTTTGAGAGAGTCCCTGACACTCACCAGACACTGACACCTAACCACGTGAGCGTTCTGTTTCCTCAGAGCCTGGCCCCGTGGAGGATGTGCTCTGTCAACCCGAGGCCACCTACCTGGCCCTGAACTGGACGATGCCTGCTGGAGATGTGGATGTCTGTCTGGTGGTGGTAGAGCAGTTGGTGCTGGGAGGGAGCGCTCGTTTTGTCTTCCAGGTCAACACCTCTGGGGACGCTGTCCTGCTGCCCAACTTGACGCCTACCACTTCTTACCGCCTTAGCCTTACTGTGCTGGGCAAGAACAACCAGTGGAGCCGGGCGGTTACCCTGGTGTGCACTACTTCTGCAGAGGGTAGGCACTTTCCACTGTTTTCTGTTCACCTAGACTCCCTCCACCACTGTCCACTGGAGCAGTCCCTCTACTGAGCCTAGCTGCCTTGGGCTCTCCTTGCCCACAGACCTGGCCCCTTCCTCTGACCCCTGTCCTGTATTTTGGAGCACTGTGTTCTGACACCCTAACCCAAGAGCCCTCCCAGGCCTTATTTAATTGTTCACGAGCCATTTGCCGCCAGGTGTCCTGAGAGTGCACAGTGCTAGGTAGACAAAGGTGTGCCCCGGAAGGCTGATGGTTAGTGCTGGGTTGAAGCCTTTGTTTCCTTTCCCCTAGTTTGGCAACCCCCAGAGCTAGCTGAGGCCCCCCAGGTAGAGCTGGGGGCAGGGATGGGTGTGACAGTCACGCGTGGCATGTTTGGTAAAGACGACGGGCAGATCCAGTGGTATGGCATAATTGCCACCATCAACATGACACGTAAGTTCTGGGCTTGGAAGGGTCAGAGAGAGCGTGGGTGTGCAGGGAAGGGTCGGGGAGAGCGTGGGTGCGCAGGGAAGGGTCGGGGAGAGCATGGCTGTGCAGGCACAGGCAGGTGAGGATGGTCTAGGGCAGGAGACTGCATGAAAAGTTAATGCCAGGGCCAGTCTGTAACAGGAAAGGCTCGGCTGTTACTAAGGATAATAAGGTGGTGTTGGATTGTGAGTAGGGGTGCTGTCAAAGAAAGAGGGTAACCTCCTGCCCCACTGCTCATCTTGCTCGGTCTCTCTCCCATTCTTCCTCAGTGGCCCAGCCTTCCCAGGAAGCCATTAAGCACACATGGTACGACCACTACTATAGAGGGCGTGACTCCTACCTGGCTCTTCTGTTCCCAAACCCGTTCTACCCAGAGCCTTGGGCGGTGACAAGATCCTGGACAGTACCTGTAGGTACAGAGGACTGTGACAACACCCAGGAGATATGCAATGGACATCTCAAGCCAGGTTTCCAGTATAGGTGAGAGCTCAGGCAGCTGGGAGGTCAGTTACTCTAAACTCCACTCTGGGTTTATGTTCAAACAATAGACAGGGGCAGACTCCTCACAGAACGCACGTGCCAGTCCACAAGGCTCTACAGTTATTTGGATCAGTTCCTGGCATCAGTGCAGGGTGAGGGGGACACCCACCAGATACATGGTTCTTTTGTTAAAAAGAACTAGGGGGTGGATTCTTTGGGGGACTTGAAGGGAAAATCCAAGGCTTTCTGGTTCCCTTTCTGGTTTCTCTGCTTTGTTCTGGTTCCAAGACGTATGTCTTGCTCCCAGAACAAAGCAGAGAAAAAAAGAAGAGAAGCCAGAGGTGGTCTGTGTAGGAGCAGGATCTCCAGCCTCTAAACACGACAGGACGGAGACTAGCAAGCCGAGGTGGCCATTGCTGCTTCTCATCAAGGGTCTCCTTCCCAGCCTAAAGTCCCGCTTCTTTGTCGCAGGTTCGGTGTTGCAGCCTTTACTAGGCTCAGCCCTCCGGAAACCATCCTGGCCTTCTCAGCCTTCTCAGGTAGGCCAGGCACCTGGTGGGTTCCGGCTAGACACTGGAGAAGGACAAGAGCTGATATCCCTCTTGGGAGGCGGTGGGCGGGGCTGAGCTCAGCTCTTGGGAGTCAAGTGCTGCTTGGCAGTGTGGGGGGGGGGGGG
>NW_022196891.1:31719300-31735800 GCF_008632895.1 Mastomys coucha | reverse complement strand
GGGGGGGGGGGGGGGGGACCAGAACATCAATGACACGCACTCAACTTCAGACCTGGGATGGGTCTCGGAACAAGTGTGGGAGAGGCAGAGGCTCTGAAGGGGCTGCTACTGTGTCCAGCCTCTGGTACCTTCGTGCGCCACGCCCTGTAACTGGCTACTCCCAGACCCCTTGTGTTCAAGAACAGCTCTGTTCAGAAGGAACCCTAGGGGAGACTCCTAGGTAGCCGCCAAACAGGATATATAAATTAGATTCTCCTAGTAGGTACATTGGAAACTAAAAAGAAATAGGTGTCTGGGTGTGGTGACATATACTTTTAATCTCACCTCCCCCATACCATGAGAAGGCAGGAGCAGGTCAATCGCTAAGTGTACCTTGGTTTGCCTAGTTCCAAGTCAGCCAGGGCTTCATAGTGAGACCCTGTCTCAACAAACAAACAAACAGCAACAGGAAACAAAAGCAATAGAAAGTAAGTAATAGTTACTTTTAGCAACTGTTTTATTTAAACGAGAATAGTTAAAAGTAAGTTAATGTTTCAAAATCGGCAAGTGTTTGAGAGTCTGGGGTAGGATACTTTTTTAGCTTGCACCCAGCCCTAGGTTGGATCCCTAGCCCTCAATTGAAGGGCTACTGTGGACCACACCCGTAACCCCAGCATCTGAAAGGTCTCCAGAGGCTGGGCAGTCAGAAGTTCAAGACTGCCCTCAAATATTTGATTGGAGGCCAGGCAGTGGTGGCACACACCTTTAATCCCAGCACTTGGGAGGCAGAGGCAGGCGGATTTCTGAGTTTGAGGCCAGCCTGGTCTACAGAGTGAGTTCCAGGACAGCCAGCGCTACACAGAGAACCCCTGTCTCGAAAAACAAACAAACAAACAAAAAAATTGATTGGAAGTCATCCTGGAACTCTTAAGACTATCTAAAACATAAGACAAAGCAAGCAAGCAAGCAAACAAACAAAAATAATGAAAAACCCCAAACAAATAAAAACTACTGAGGCGCCCCCCTCCTCGCCTCGCCCCGCCAGCCCTTGGCTGCTCACATGGTCTCACACTGCACAGATCTTACATTGTTGTAGCGACACTGTGGGTGCTCAAGAGCCCGATGTGGCTGCTGGTTACTGCAGCAGGTGGTACAGTCGTTGAAGGTGCAGGAGGCCAGGCCTTCAGCCCCATTCCTCTTGAGGGTGTCAGGAGAAGAGCAGGGTCTGTGGGGTATGGCCAGCCACTAGGAGGAAAACTAACTGTCTGTCTATCTGTTCTCACAACCCACAACCCCAGGCAGATATTACTAGACTCTGTTTAGTATCTGGGACTTCTTGGAACATGGAGATCACTACTTTCTGTCTAGAGCAGTGGTTCTCAGCCTTCCTAATGCTACAACCCTTTAATACAGTTCCTCATGTTGTGGTGACACCTCCAACCCTAAAATTATTTCACTGCCACTTCAGAACTGTAATCTTACTACTGTTATAAATTGTAATGTCAATAGCTGATAGGCAGGATATCTGATGTGTGACCCCCAAAGGGGTCGTACCCACAAGTGGAGAACCGCTGATCTAGAAGGCCCAGGTCCATGAGAGGCTGGCATGGCCTGTGAGACCAGTTGTGGAGTTGCCGTGGTCAATGTTTCCTTGCCTTCCGCAGAGCCCCAGGCCAGCATCTCTCTGGTGCCCATGCCCCTGACAGTTATGATGGGGATTGTGGTGGGCTGCGTTGTTGTGGTGTGTGCTGTGCTATGCTTGCTGTGTTGGTGGCACCTGAAGGGACCAAGGTGAGGAGAAGGAGGAGGAGGAGGTGGGACTGGGAGACCCCGTAGATGGCAGACCCTAGCTTGCCTCCCATTCTCTTCTCCACTGTCCCAGGCCAGAGAAGAATGGCTTTTCCCGGGAGTTGATGCCTTACAACCTGTGGTGAGTGCGTTGAGGCCTGCTTTCCAATGACACGGCAGCAGTGTGGTGCCACGCCAGGCTGAGGTGGTACATACATTAAGTATTGACTTCCTGTTAAGTTGACCCCATGTAGGCTGGGCTGCAGTTCAGAGCTAGAACATTTGCCTACCGTGTGCAAGCCCTAGGTTTGATCCTTCAAACTGAAGAAACTCCTAAACAACAATCAGTGTGTCCAAATGCCCTGGCACACACATATATGGACTTCCTGCCTTCACTGATCCCCTCTTTCATGTTATCACACTATAGGCTTGGGGGCCAGCTGGGTCCTGGAGAAACTTTTCTGTTCTCCACAGGGAGAGGGTAGGGCATCCCCAGGGCAGCCCAGCATCTGCATGTCCGATGCCTGCCTTCTTCATTGCCTCATTGTGCAAGCCAGGACAAGGCAGAGCATGCACTCCTAAACCTGGGGTCTATTCCTTCTTCTGCCAGGCGGACCCATCGGCCCATCTCCATCCATAGCTTCCAGCAGAGCTATGAGGCCAAGAGTGCACATGCACACCAGGCCTTCTTCCAGGAATTTGAGGTAAGTCCTGTGTCATCCTGTGTCCCAAGGAGGGAGGACCGGGACATCTGGGCTAGGCTGGACCTGCCTCCCAGCCTAACTTCTACCACTTACCCTGCCCGCTGTGGGGTGAGATGGGTCTGTCTCTGCAACTGGGACCTGCCTTGACTTTATAGGAGCTGAAGGAGGTGGGCAAGGACCAGCCCAGTCTAGAGGCTGAGCATCCTGCCAACATCACCAAGAACCGGTACCCACATGTGCTACCCTGTGAGCAAATGCTGGGATCAGGAGGGAGGTATAGGTAGAAGGTTGGAACTTGGCCTTAAGGAGGGGCTCCATGTGCTGCTTCCAAATGTACATTATGTACTCTCTGCAGATGACCACTCCAGGGTCAGGCTGACCCAACTATCGGGAGACCCTCATTCTGACTACATCAATGCCAACTTCATCCCAGTAAGGGCTGCCTGAGGGCACAAGGAGCATTCCTGTTGGTGTTTTGCAGGATACTGTCCTGTGCTAGCTATTGTAGTTGTCTGAAAGCATCACCAGGTCTTGTATTTTTAGGCAAGAGGTCTGCTGTGTACCAGGCTCTATACTGGGCCCTGAGGAGGCAGAGCTGGCTTAATTATATGTGTGTGTGTAAGAGAGAGAGAGGGAGGGGCTGGTGAGGTGGCTCAGCAGGTAAGAGCACTAACTGCTTTTCCCAAGGTCCTGAGTTCAAATCCCAGCAACCACATGGTAACTCACAACCACCCGTAATGAGATCTGACGCCCTCTTCTGGTGCGCCTGAAGACAGCTACAGTGTACTTATTTATAAACCTTTGGGCCAGAGTGAGCAGGGACTAAGTGAACAGGGCCTACTGGAGCGAGCAGAGGTCCTAAAAAAAAAGTCAATTCCCAACAACCAGATGAAGGTTCATAGCTATCTGTACAGCTACAGTGTGTACTTATATACATAAAATAAATAATAAATCTTTAAAAAAAGAGAGGGAGAGAAGAAGGGAGGGAGGGAAGGAGGGAAAGAGAGGGGGGACTTTAGAAGACATCTCTGGACCTAGGCATGATGGCAGAACCCTGTGATTCTAGCATATGGGAAATGGAGTCAAGAGAATTAGAAGTTTGAGGACAGCCTGGGCTACATTGTAAATCACTGTCTCTAGAAGACAAAGTCACTCCAGGTTTAGTGAGGAGGTGGCTGGGTAGACTGTTTCTAGCATGTCAGGATCATGCATTTCCATGCATGTTTTCCTCACCCTTTCCAAGTGGGATGTGGGTGGTGGCAGTGTCCCTCAGGTTATCCTCCAGGATCATACATGATCATAGCCACTGCTGAAGGTTTGATGGGCCTTCCTGGCCAAGACACTGCCTCGTAACATGCCTCTACCCTGCACCCCACACCTTAGGGCTATAGCCACCCACAGGAGATCATTGCCACCCAGGGACCTCTCAAAAAGACGCTAGAGGACTTCTGGCGGCTGATATGGGAGCAGCAAGTCCACGTGATCATCATGCTGACTGTGGGCATGGAGAACGGGAGGGTAAGTGCCCTCCCTGCAGCTTCCCAGAGTCACCACCAGGTGGCATATGTCCTCCTCTCACGAATACCCTCCTCCCCCATCTTGGGACAGGTGAGCAAGTTGGGAGTTGGTAAGGGATTCTGAGAATCACCTAAGAGGGGGAGCAGCGGGAAGCCTCCGGGCTCCTGAGTTCCTGGTTTGATTTAGCTCCTCCTGATCACTTACTCTAAGCAGTGCAGGGGCAAAGAAGGCTCTCCTCTGTGCCGTGCATGGACAAGGCTGGCCTAGAGCAAACAGAGGTGGCTGAGCATGTCCTTCTGTTGAAGCAATGAAGAAAGGCCAGACCCCTCCTAAGTCAGGGCCAGTTAGCTTCCAAAGCCAGCACAGAGCCCTAAGGAGGTTGTAAGGACATTGGAGTGTAGCCAGGGGAGGGAAGCTTCTGGAAGAGATGGCCTCACATCTGGGTGGAGGCAAAGAAAAGGATTTCATTAAAATAGGAACCAAAAATATGGATGGGGGTGGTTGAGACCGGATACAGTAGGGTACATCCCTGACAAACATCCCCTCATCTAGGTACTGTGTGAGCACTACTGGCCAGTCAACTCCACGCCTGTCACCCACGGTCACATCACCATCCACCTCCTGGCAGAGGAGCCTGAGGATGAGTGGACCACGAGGGAATTCCAGCTGCAGCACGTGTGTGCCCACGGGACAGGGCTGGTGGGAGGGGCTCTAAAGCTGAGACTCTCGTCCTGCTCCACGTGGCCTGATGACAGTCATAAGCACTCCGTCACAGGACGGGATAGCATGTGGGAGGGGTGTCAAAAGACACAGCGAAGGCGAAAGACTGAGCCAAGATCACATTGATGGAAAGAAAGAGCGGGTCCTTGTGTACCTCACACTCGGCTCAAAGATCCTCCAGTCTCTCTAACCTCCTCCTTGCTACCACATGCTGTGACCTCTTAGAACACGAGAAGCCAGAGACTAGACTAGCCTCCCTGCCTGGCCATCTTTGGGAGGTAGAGGTACACCAGGAGATGAGAGGAGGATCAGAGGTCCACACGGGGGCAAGGCCATGGGCTCCGTAGCTGTGTCCCGCATTGTGAAGTAGGAGCTTGCCTCTGCCCTTAAAGAGTTGGTGAGGGAGGTTTCTGAGGTGAAGAAGAGGCATTAAGAAAATGAACACAGCCCTTCTCCTTCCTCCCCAGGGTGTGGAGCAAAAACAGAGGCGCGTGAAGCAGCTGCAGTTCACTACCTGGCCGGACCACAGTGTCCCTGAGGCTCCCAGCTCTCTGCTTGCTTTTGTGGAACTGGTGCAGAAGCAGGTGAACGCCACACAGGGCAAGGGACCCATCCTGGTGCATTGCAGGTGAGGACTGGTGGGGGTGAGTTTAGGGGCCCTGGCTGGCCATGAGCAGGGGCAGGGCAAGGGACCCATCCTGGTGCATTGCAGGTGAGGACCCATGGGGGTGAGTTAAGGGGCCCTGACTGGCCGTGAGCGGGGGAAGGGCTCTGGATTTCTCGGAGCTCTTTCCCTCCTGTGTTTAGTCTTCATGGGCTGTCCCTACAGTGCGGGCGTGGGCAGGACAGGCACCTTTGTGGCTCTCTTGCGGCTGTTGCAACAACTAGAGGAAGAACAGGTGGCTGACGTGTTCAACACCGTGTACATACTCCGGCTGCACCGGCCCCTCATGATCCAGACCCTGGTGAGGGCCCCGTGTATTGGGCTGGGCAGCTTAGACCCAGAGGAGTGGAAGAGGGTAGGTGGCCTCACGAGAGCAGGAAAAGAAGCTCATGGGGGCATGCGGAAGGGCATGGGGTGAGGGGGTCACACCTAGGCTACCATCTTACCCTGACGGCCATTTGCCTTTCTGAAAAAGGAGAGAAGGTACTGTCCCCAGACACCCTTGACACTGGAGACAACTCAGGACTCTCTAGCCCCACTTGCTACACCTCTGCCTGGTGGGTTGGGACCAGGACCATTTCCTGGTCCAAGGCCACTTGGCATGTCAGTGCCCTCTCTCTCTGCAGAGCCAATACATCTTCCTGCACAGCTGCCTGCTGAACAAGATTCTAGAAGGGCCCCCTGATGCCTCAGGGTAAGTCAGCTGCCCCCAGGTCCAGGCAGGTGGGCACTGGTGTCCTGTGCTTTCCAATAGGCTCTGAGCTCCTGTGCACTAGACCCAGCAGAGGGGACCGGAAGCAGGGGCTGGACAACCAAGTGCCTTCTCTCTCCTCCCTCTTCCAGCTCCGGCCCCATCTCTGTGATGAATTTTGCACAAGCTTGTGCCAAGAGGGCAGCCAATGCCAATGCCGGTTTCTTGAAGGAGTACAGGGTATACTTTGAGCCAAGGAGTGAGTGACCATGGATCAGTTCTCCTTGCCCAACCTCACCATGGCCATCTCTTTCCCAGCTCCTGAAGCAGGCCATCAAGGATGAGACTGGCTCTCTGCCACCCCCTCCTGACTATAATCAGAACTGCATTGCTTCCTGTGAGTTTCACTGGATACAATGTTGGTTAGGGTGGAGCAAATGCCAACTGTGAGACCCCTGGCAACCTCCTCCTCCTCCTCTTTTCCCAGGTCATCATTCACAGGAGCAGTTGGCCCTGGTGGAGGAAAGCCCTGCTGATAACATGCTGGAAGCCTCGCTCTTCCCTGTGAGAGAGAGGATGCTGATTCTGCCGCCCTTTTTGACTTATTTGTGTTTCCTTGCCTGGGGCTGGGGCTGGGACTGGGTCCTCGGGCTACTATAGCACAGATAAATGGTCAGGAGACTCCTTAATCCCTGGGAACCAACAAGCTGTGCTCTGCAGGGTGGGCCGACTGGTCGAGATCATGTGGTGCTGACTGGCTCAGCTGGACCAAAGGAACTCTGGGAAATGGTGTGGGAACATGGTGCCCATGTGGTCGTCTCCCTGGGCTTGCCTGATACCAAGGAGAAGGTGAGGGGAGTGGAGGGACGAGAAGTGTGGCTCCAGGAATGGGGCAGGGAGAGGAGGCGCTCTTCGAAGGGCCAGAGCATGAGCGGAGATTTTGGAAGCTGCCTGAGAAGCCTGTTTTTGGTCTTAGCCACAAGACATCTGGCCAATGGAGATGCAGCCTGTTGTCACAGACACGGTGACAGTGCACAGAATGGCTGAGAGCAACACAGCTGGCTGGCCCAGTACCCTCTTCAGAGTCATACACGTAGGTGTTGAGATCATAGGACTTGGGGCAGAGAGAGGGCAGTGATATGAGAATCCCGCGCTGGCTTCCCTCTGCCACTCTCCTGAGCACTCATGCTGATCTTGCCCTTCTCCAGGGGGAGAGTGGAGCGGAAAGGCAGGTTCAGTGCCTGCAGTTTCCATGCTGCAAGACTGGGTGTGAGCTCCCAGCTAACATTCTACTGACCTTCCTTGATGCTGTGGGCCAGTGCTGCTCCCAGGGCAATAGCAAGAAGCCAGGCACCCTGCTCAGCCTCTCCAGGTGCCGTCGACAAACGCCATGTGTTAACTTGGGTTATGGGTCAAAGGGTAGTCTTCTCCAGGCTCTGTCTCCTCTGCTCCATTTGCCGGGATTTGGTAGGGCTCTAGCCTGGCTGGCCAATCAAGTGCCTAGCATTATTTCCCAGTCTTTAGAACTAACCTTGATTTCCTCATGTCCCTGGACATGGTCCCGTCCCCAGAGGTCCCACATCTAACTCTAGGTCAATTACAGCAAGGACACGAACCTTCTTAGTACCTTCTTGGCCATGGAACAGCTGCTACAGCAAGCGGGGACCGAGTGCACAGTGGATGTCTTCAACGTGGCCCTGAGGCAGTCACAGGCTTGTGGCCTTATGACCCCAACGCTGGTGAGAGGCAAAGAGGGAGGGGCTTACTGTGAAAGTCAGGATCAAAGTCAGGCAGGTTTTGTCCCAGCTACAGGTGACTGTTAGGTTACTCCATCCAGGTCACCACCAGGTGACTCTGTGGACCACCATGCCCTGCTCAGGAGGAGTAGGGGTTAGGAGACCCCCCACCCCCCGGGAGCCTTTCTCTGTCAGGTTTGAGCAAGCAGGTGAGGTACCTTGCCTATGTCTACCCGCAGGAGCAGTATATCTACCTCTACAACTGTCTGAACAGTGCGTTGCAGAACGGGCTGCCCCAAGCTGGAAAGTGGCCCGTGCCCTGCTAGGCATCATGTGCCAGCGAGTCCACCCAGGCCTGGCTTCCCCAGGAGAGCAGATCCACCCGGCTCTCGAAGCTCTCGAAGGGCAGAGTTTGGGAATAAAGAGACATGGTCAAACTCATGGTTGTGTTCCGTTTCTCCATCCTTCCATCTAGGGCAGGGGTGACAGCCAGAGCTTGGTCTAGCTAAGCCAGTTGGCCTAAAGCTGCTACAACCTTGATTTTTTCCTGGTATCCTCTGTTTTCTAACCTTCAGCTTTTCCAGTGTATTCAGACATCAACCTTTCTACCTGCCTTAGTTAGGGTTTCCATTGCTGTGAAGAGACACCATGACCAAGGCAGCTCTTATAAAGGACTTGATTTAATTGGGGCTGGCTTACAGGTTCAGAGGTTCAGTCCATTAGTCACCAGTGTGTGTAAGCACGGCAGTGTCCAGGCAGACATGGCGCTGAAGGAGCTGAGAGATCTACATCTTGTTCCAAAGGTAAATAGGGAGACTGGCTTCTAGGCAGCTAAGATGAGGGTCTTAAAGCCCACACCCACAGTGACACACCCACTCCAACAAGGCCACACCTCCAAATATTTCCATTCCATGGGCCAAGCATATTCAAACCACCACACTGCCCCAGCATCCCGTGGTGCTGAGCCCCACATTTGTGTCCCATTTACTCATTGCTTGCCACCCCAAATCTGTTAGAATTATCAAGTCCTCTCCAGTTTCTCAACTTCTGCCCCCCTACCCCCTGTCTATCTGCACCCCCAGTCACTGCAGACTCCTTGTCAGGGTAGAGGTGTTAGAGCCGCACTGTGACCCTTAAGTAAGGAGCCAGGGGTGGCTCTGGTTGAACCTGCCAAGCTTCCCTCCTTCTTCCTTTATTTCTTTATACAGGCCACAACCATGGCAGGAGTGGCCAGGGTTCTTGTTGGCCATTCTGTTTCTTAGCAGCGTGCAAGGGTCCAGTGGTCTGCTTGGGTGAAGAAGGGAAACAAAAGCGTTATGGGTCCTGGGAGGTAGTCAGTTTGTAGAATTCTCACCTAATATGTGTGGTATCCTGGGTTTGATCCCCCAGCACCACATAAACCATGCACAGTAGCCCAGCACACAGCATGTGAAGACAAGAGAATCAGAACTCAAGGTCACCCTCAGCTATATAACAAGTTTGAGGCCAGCCTGGGCCACAGGAGATTCCCACTCAAGAAACAAAATCTCTACGACCACACCCATAGACAAGATAAGTGTACTTTTTTTAAAAAAAAGTGGAGCTTTCTACCTATAGCTAGGAGCTTTCCCGATGTGAGAATGGGTTCGTGTGACCCCCTAGGAATGAACATTAACGTTTTCTTCAGTACTGCGTTTCTCAGAAAACCAGAGTTAGCCCCAGAAAGACCCTCCATCCTGTGGGCAGGCTGGACACTCAGCTCCAAGTTGCCCAAGCCCTCTTCAGAAGGCTGCTCCAGAGGTGGGCCCAAGTGTGATTTTCTAGCTTTGGCTGGAGGCCGGAAGCAGCATGAATGGTGTGTGTGTGTGTGTGTGTGTGTGTGTGCATGTGCGTGCATGTGTATGGATGGTTAGAGCCAAGGTGAAGGCAAGGGATAAAAGAGGGCAAATACAGAGGGGGCTTCTGCTTGCAGGTCTGTGTGGCTGTGGAGGGCCATTCTGTGACATCTTGCAGGCTCATCTTGTACTTCTATCATGGCTTCAGCTGGAGTCCTGGCGCACAATCCTCTCGACTTCCTGGTCTGACAGTGCAGCTTCCTCCCCGCCCAGCCCCACAGCATCCACAAGGATGGAGAGGGATTATGAAGTGTTTGGGGTATAGAAGTGAAGGGTGGAGGGTATCTTGGCTGCCTCCAAAGTCCTCGTATCTCTGGTGTGGACCACGGGGAGCCAAACTGCTCCCAACCTGGTCTAGTTCTACCCTGGGGTTTGACTCAGGAAAAGACCTGGAGGCCAGAGAAAGCAAACGGACCAATGAAGAAAGCACCGCTAGCCCAGGCTGGCCTAAGAAGAGGGCTGAGTCTTGACTCCGGGTTTTCGCCACCATTGCCCTTGCTCTCCAAGGTCCTGGGATGGATTAATAGACGGAATCGGACCCGTAAGGTGCTTGAGCTGCACCCGAAGCACTGAACCTGCAGGTGGCGCCAATCAGCCGACTCGGGGGCAAGCTCAGGCAACCAGCTGTGCGGAGGGAAGCCCCTCAGCCGTCCCCTGGGTCTCGAGATCAGGGATCAGGGTGATCTCTAGACCTCACATCTTGAAGTCTACACGAGTTCATTCCCATGCCCTGTGCATCTAGTGGAATCCACGCCAGTTGCTTTGGTGGTGGGGAGTGGCTTCTCAATGAGGGGGGCTCCTCCTCGTTCCTACTGCCAACCTGCGACCACTTCCTGACTCCTTAAGACCTTCTTCCTTCCCTGGTCGGAACGGGTGCGGAGGAGTGACCTGGGAACTAGTTCTTAGACTGTTCCCCACAGTCGGGTGACCTTGAACATCTCTTTCTCTCGGGTCTCTCTTCTCTGCCAGCCTAAAATCTGGTAGTGGGGCTGGAGTCTATGGAACTCTGGGTTTTTTTCCTGATGGCTTCTGGTCCCTTGAGACCCTGTGACTGTTGCCAAAGTCAAGAGGAATTTGACCCCATAGGCCCAAGCTCTGGGGCACCCTTTTCAAACAAGTGCAGGTCTCTGATGTCTGGTGCTGGCCGTTCCTAGCTTTCTTTGGGTTTCTTTGCTTTCTTCACCGTCCCCCCCTCCCACCCCACGCCCCCGATGAGATTCCTGCCAGCTGGGAAGGAAGGAGGGAAGGGGAGCGAGCCGCAGCGTAGAAAGTTTCCTTGACTCCTCCTCCCACCCCCCTATGTCTCCCTCCCTCGTCAAGCCCAGCCCGTGAAACTGAATAACGAAGATCACTCAACAATGCCTGCCCCTCTCTGACTGCACCGTCCCGCCGCTGCTGCAGCCGCCGCGCCCAAGCCAAGTCGAGCGGGGGGCGGTGCCCACCGACGGCGCAGCCCTCGGGGCCCGCCCGGGACCAGGAGGTGAGCCGCGCGCACACACAAGCTCCGTGCGCTCGCCCGTCCGAGCGCCCGCCAGGTGCCCCGCAGTCCGCCGCCGCCGAGATGCTCAGCCCGCCGGGGCTCCTGGCGCTGTGGCTTTGCGCCGCGCTGTGCGCATCGGCGCGCTCGGGCAGCGACCCCCAGCCTGGCCCGGGGCGTCCCGCCTGCCCGGCTCCCTGCCACTGCCAGGAGGACGGCATCATGCTGTCCGCTGACTGCTCCGAGCTCGGGCTCTCAGTGGTGCCCGCGGACCTGGACCCCCTGACGGCTTACCTGTGAGTACTCACCTGCTCGTCCCTGTTATTCGTGATGGCCGCCTGCCCCACAAACACTCGTTTGGTGCCCATGGAGGTGCGCATCCCCAGGAAGGCTCTTCCTCTTCCAAGTCTACTGGGAAGCTAGTCATAGAACTTGGGAAACTGAAGCAAGAAGTGAGCCTGGACCTCCCTGCTCCCTTTCCCAGGTGTTGCTCCCCACTCCCCAGGGGCTTAATGTGGGACCTGGTGAAGTGCAGTGTGATCGCTGAGCAAGAGAGTGTGTGCATGTATGTGTGTCTCTTCAGTGGAACACTGCCCAGGGTTGATGAAGGCAAAAGTTTAGTGCTCTGGTGTGAGGTGAAGGGAGTGTGCCCTGGTAGGGTAGAAATGGGTTCTTCCACCCCAGCAGGAAGCAGAACTGCCCCACTGAGGCTGGGGACCCTTGGGGAAGGACCCATGCAGCTCCCCTCTCTTTAGTTAGGAACTCTGCCAGTACCATCTTCTTGTGTGGAGGTCTCCTGCCCCCTCCCCAGGCCTCCCTGAAGTCATGTCCCAGGCGGCTGTGTTAGAGACACTAATTTGTGGGCAGGCTTCAAGACTGAAAACCAAGAGAACCATTTTTAGAGTCTGAGTTGGGGTGAGGTGGTGTATGAAGGGGACCCGATTGGGGGTAAGCCGGCTCAGAACCAGAAGGCCAGAAGTTGCAGCTGATCACTACCTGGGCAGGGATGGGTGGGAGCATAGCCTGAACCACTTGGTCTGGACCCTTGCTTCAGGGAGAGGAAACCCCTGGCCTCCCCGGCTATCCCTTAGAGGAAGGAGAGCAGGTGGGAAGGTCTGGGTAGAAGGTCTGGCCAGAGCTCCCTCAGGCCTGAGAGAGGTTCTCTCAGCTTTGGGGTCCTAGAATTGAGGATCGCTGAGGAAGAGGTAGCTGGGCTTGCCCCAAGAGGCTCAGCAATAGAGTCGGTGGGGCCAGGCTGCACTGAGAGGGTAGTGTCCTGGTGAGTGTGGGGGATCCTGACCTAGAGTCCCTTGTGGAGCTCCCTCCATATCTCTATTACGCCCCCCCAGTCTTTCTTCACTCCAAAAGAAACAGTTGTGAGGACAGAGAAACATCCATATTCCAGAAGGGCAAATGAAGTCCTGTACAGCCCAGAGGATGATGGGAGAAGTGGGCACAGGTATTCACAGCAGAGCTGTGAGGGTGCCCAGCACCAAGCAAGAGAGAAGCGGCTCTGGGCCCGCGCCCATCACACCCTGGAAGCTCCATTTCTAGCAGTGTCATGTATCAGGGGTCTATGACACTGTTTCTTTGGAAGACAGGGAAGATGGCTAAAAAAAAAAAAAAAAAAAAAAAGAGTTTAGAAATAACTTCTCTTGAGCCTTTCAGAACAGCAGAAAAGAGGCCCTTCCAGAGGGTGGCAGGTCACGCCACATTTCTCAGCAACCAAAATTTTCTAGGGTAATCTGTGGCCTTTTTTTTTTTTTCTGGCAGGACTTGGGGATAAAGGTAGAGTTTTATTTTGGGGATCCAAGTATCCCACGGTCTATGCTGGCAACAGTTCCGTGACACTTTGACCCAGTGCCCTCTGACATGTGGTGGGTCTTGGTGTTTCTGAGCTCTTCTTGAGTGTCAAGGAAGCCCTTGTGTTTCTGAGGCTAGGAGAAGGGAGTGATGGGTGTGGGTCCTGGGTGATGCGGAGAATTTTACAGCCATATCCGCAGCATGGCAGGGAGCTGGAGAGGACCACCCTTCCTGCCTTGGCTGTGCAGGGGTCTCAGGTGGACGGTGGAGGAGGGGCTTCCACCATCTGCAGGTGGCTCAGAGGTGGAGCCTTCTTTCTTTGCTTTCTCAGGGAGCTGCAAGGACATTTTACACATCAGTGTGTGTGTGTGTGTGTGTGTGTGTGTGTGTGTGTGTATGTGTGTGTGTTCGTGCATGTGTATCTATGTGTGTGTGTGTGTGTGTGTGTGTGTGTGTGTGTATCTATGTTAGTATACATATGTATGCAGGTACATGTTCGGTGTGTGTGGAGGCCAGAGGCCAACCTCAGGTGTCACTTCTCAGGAGCTGTCTATTTGTTTTTGTTTTTTTGCGGGGGTGGGGGAGGTGTTTCAAGACAGGGTTTCTCTGTATAGCCCTGGCTGTCCTGGAACTCACTCTGTAGACCAGGCTGGCCTCAAACTCAGAAATCCTCCTGCCTCTGCCTCCCTAGTGCTGAGATCAAAGGTGTGTGCCACCACTGCCCGGCTCCATTTGGGTTTTTTGTTTTTTTTGAGACAGTGTCCCATGCTAAAATGGAGCTTACTGAGTGACCTAGGCAGGGAGTCCCAGGGAATCCGCTTGAGTTCTCTACCCTACACGGGGAAAATACCAAGTCCATCCCACCATTTCTGTCTCTTTTTGCATGGCTTCTGGGGGTAGAAATCAGCACTTCCTGCCTGTGCATCAAACACATCACTGTTCTGAGCTATCCTCCCAGCTCTCACTACCTGCAAAGGCCTTTGAAGGTAGTGAGAGAGAGATCGTGAGAAGGAGCCAGGCCAGGGATATCTTAGGACCCTCTCCCTTCTTGGTGGTCTTAGGACCTGCCTGTGGGCCACAGGAAACTCCTAGGTCTCTCTTCGTGCTCCCTTGACATAATTTCAGTAAAGAACTACTTGACATCTGCTTTCCACCCTGGGATGGTAAGGTCCCTTCCTAGCCATTACCTGTCCATTCCAGTTCCAGGGGAGACCAGAAAGTCTTTATGTCTATTTATTTGTTACACAAGTCCAAAACCCATGAACAGTCTGGGGCCCTATGCCAGTCCTGTTTGATTAAAGTTAGGAGTCATTCATTTATACACAGTACTTCAAGTGACTCTAAAAGGGCTCCTCCCACACACACCATCACTGGAGTGAGGGTCAGTGAAATTTCCTGGGTTTTGTGTGTCTCCCTGGGTGAGGCCTCTTACATAAAGAGATGGAGAGGAATATGGCGCCACTGGCTCTGGGACACTGCAGTTTGTGGGGATGGAAATCAGAGGTGTCCCTGATTCCCAGCACATAAAATCACAGGAAGATACATGGAGCACATGCTTGCTAGGCAAATACACCCTGAGCTGGGGAATCTAGCGATTTATTTACATGGAGTGCCTTGGTTTGTCTTCGACACTGAGAAATGTTGGAGAGAGAGTTTGTGTAGCTCTGGCTGTAAACTCTCAGAGGCTCAGACACTGTGGGTTACCCCTAAGCATCCATTTTCTTTCTTTCTTTCTTTCTTTCTTTCTTTCTTTCTTTCTTTCTTTCTTTCTTTCTTTTTTTTAGATTTATTTATTTATTATATGAAAGTACACTGTAGCTGTCTTCAGACACACCAGAGGTCATCAGATCTCATTACGGATGGTTGTGAGCCACCATGTGGTTGCTGGGATTTGAACTCAGGACCATCGGAAGAGCCGTCAGTGCTCTTAACCGCAGAGCCATCCCTCCAGCCCCCAAGCATCCGTTTCTTTACTCACTGCTGCCAAAAATTTTTGCTCTATGCCAGGCGACTCAAAGGGAATTAGCTTCCTTCAAGCCAGAGTATCCACTGGGTTTGTGTGAAAGGCCAGGTGCGTGTGCATGTGTACGTGAGTGTGTGTATAGATTCAGAGTAATCCCAAATCACTGCTTAGGCATGTCTATAATGGAACAGATGGAGGGGGAGGCAGGGTATTACAGGACTAGAACAGAAGGTTAAGGATGGGCATTGGCGTGAAGGGCAGTACTAGCAGATGCTGAACAAGCATCTTGGTTTATATCTTGACTTGGTTTCTCCATCTATAAATGAAGCGAATGCCCAATTCAAACAGTGGCCATGTAGCTTCACTGAGGTAGTGTCTGCAGGTATAGGGTCTGGAAGAACACAGTGTTAATAGTGTTGTTACCAGAGAGCCAGGAGGCAGTTGTCTTGGAAGGCTTCCTGGAGGCAGTTGGTGCTGGAGCTAGTACTAGAAAGAGGAGCAGCCTTCCATGGGAGACGTTCAACAAGTCTCTGTATGTACGTGGCGGGAGAACACACTGCCACGTAGGCAATGGTAGCAACTCTGGGAAACCAGAACGGCTTTACAGCTGCCCCCACCAGCTGGTACAGCCTCAAGACTTCATGGAATTGGAGGGGAGCCACCAAGGGAAGACCCCAGCTTGCTCTTCAGCTTGCCCCAGATGGGTTTCTAGAGGACCGTGAGGTGAGATTCCCTTAGCATCAGTTGGTCCTGGGGAGAGTGTGTGTGGGTATCACTATGTTGGCTCACTTCCTCATCTCCCTTCCTGGTCCAGCCTCTGCACTTCCGCTGTGATGAGGGGTATGTAGGTTCTAGTCCTTAGTCTCTCAGTTGGGTGGGAGACCCCAGGTAGGTCCCAGGATTTCTCTGGATCTCTGTGCTTCACAGTTGGCTGGAAACCTTGGGTCCTTTGAGGCTGGTGTGGAACAGGGAGAGCTCTGGGGAGAGGGCTTGGCAGTGGGTGCGGAATCCAAGAGGGAGAGGGAGAATCCAGGCAGCACCCAGACCAGAGCAGAGAGGAGGGAGAAAAGGAGGGGTGGAGTAATTTCAGGAAGTGGGGTCCCCTGGGCCCTCCCTTGTTGAAAGAGCCTGGGGGGTTGCTGGAGGAGAGTGGCTGTGTAGGAGAGCCGTCACCCCAGTTCAAAGGAAAGGCAGGAGACAGCCTTAGGCAAAAAGAAAAAGGAAAGCTCTGGGCTCTGGCGGCAGTGGGCACGGGTGCGGCTGGGTGGGGCACCGGCAGAGAAGAAAGCCTGGCTCAGAGGGAGTTGGCCCCCAGCCCGCCCAGCACCACCACCTTCCCCCTCCTATGGGCACACTCTGGATGGTCTCTTGTGCCACAACCTGCTTCCTGCTCTGGGTCAGGCTCACAGGTGACAGAAGATGGATGGGGCACAGGAGTTGTCCACATGGGTGCCACTGGGTATTGGTAGCATATCAGGATCTAGAGATCAACACTGGCAACCCTGACATGGGGAGAGCTCTTCTCTTCTCTTCTCTTCTCTTCTCTTCTCTTCTCTTCTCTTCTCTTCTCTTCTCTTCTCTTC
>NW_022196891.1:31690966-31719133 GCF_008632895.1 Mastomys coucha | reverse complement strand
CTCTCTCTCTCTCTCTCTCTCTCTCTCCCTCTCTCTCTCTCTCTCCTGGTTTTTCAAGACAAGATGTCTCTGTGTAGCCCTGGTTTTCCTGGAACTCATTCTGTAAACCAGGCTGGCCTCGAACTCACAAAGGTCCATCTGCCTCTCCCTTCTGAGTTCTGGGATTAAAGTCCCCACTCATGGGGAGAGTTTTTAGCTCCAGACCCAAAGTTTTAGTTTCTTAACCTAAAATAGAAATACTACTTGTGTCCACCTAGAAAGGTTGCTAGGAGGAGCATGGGACATGGGAAACATGTGACACTTCTCACAAGCACTTTAAGCATGGGCACTAAAGAGCATTAACTGGACTTTCTTCTCTCAGCACTTCAACTACAAGTACCCTGAGAGGCCCAGAAAGGGGGATGGTTGTGGTGCCAAAGCTTCATCTTTTGGGGCCCTTCAGAGGGGTCCTCCTTCCTGCTGGCTTCTTTCTTCACTAATTCCCTCCCCTGACCTTCAGGGAAAGGGCCTTCTAGGGAGCCAGGCTGCTCCTGGGCTCCAGGCTGGATGATGGAGGAAGTGACCCTGGGTTGAGCCTGGAAGAGCAGCCAAGAGTGCCTGATGGGAGACTCTCCAAAGAGGAAGAGTCTGGGCTCTCAGGTCAGGCTGCCTGGAGAGCTTGGCTTTCCCCCAGAACTGGAATATGTATTTTTTTGGGAGGGGGGCTACGGCCTCAGGACAGTGGTAGGGTGCTGGGGCCCAGGCTACGTTGCTGCCCGGAGAGTGACTGGAAGGTCCCTTTGCTCCTCTTTGCTTACCCCTGTTGGGTTGTGTGACCTTAGGCTAGTAACTGGCTCTACTAGGAGCAGAGCCAAGGACAAAGAGTCCTCTTGGGGCTTTGGTCACCTTGGGAAGGTGTGAGAGTAGGAGCTGGGGGCCATCCCCTCCCTCTTCTGGAAATAGCTTCCGTTAGCCAAACTGAATGGACTTATTGAGTTTAGGGGCTCTCAGAATTGTGGGAGCCCCTCTGTGCTAAGCAAGGAAATGGTGAGCCCCAATCTCTAACATTAATTTGGGTCTCTCCTGCTGCCCTTCAGACATGGGAGAACAGGTCCCAGGAGGAGAAAAACAGCCAAGAAGCCAAACTTGGGCAGTGAGCAAAGAGTTATTTTGGAAGCAGTGAAAGGGCATGGTGGGGGGAAAGCTCAGGGTTTGGCACGGAGCCCCCCGGAGCCATGCCAGAGCAGGCCACAGCGGGCTGGTGCTGGGCAGGTGGGGGCTGGGCCGGCAGCTCAAAGACAAGGTACCTCCAGAGGAGAGGTTTCCTTTGTGTCCCTTCCCAGCCCTCTCTAGGCTGCCAGGCTTTTTCTCCTCCCGAGACCTCCAAGGGACTTGTGCCCTGTACCAGCATCAGAGGCCCCTCTGACTAATGGAAATGAGGCCATGGCAGCACTTACGTCCCTGGCTTTCTGCCGCTCCTAGGTGCAGCAGTGATGTCTTGCCGGCTACAGTTTTCAGTTTTTTGATTGTGACCTTATCCCAGAAATACACGAATTCCTCAGGAAGGTCTATGTCTGTGGCCCAGTCAGGATGGCACCTGATGGTCCTGGAGAGACTCGTTTAGGGGGACTTGCCGTCACCCTAAATCAGTCACAGCAACTGCTGGCATTTCCTGGTTAGTTGCTAGGTGGCAAGAGTTGCTCTCAAGCGCTTCACCTGAAGCATCTAGTACAGACCCTGTGAGGAAGGGACTTGAGTGTGAGGTCCATCTTACAGTTGAGGAAAATGAGGGATTTAGAGTCTGAGATCTCTAGCTGGTCACCCCTGGTGCTGCGGTCTCAACAGAACAAGCTCTCCCTCGCCATTTTGGATAGTGCTGCTTGGAGGTCGGATCGGAAGGGCTCTGAGCTCCCGTGGGATAGGCTGCACTCTGAACATGTTAGAACCCAGCTTGAGCAGCCTCACAAAGCCTGTGTCCAGTCTCCTCAGGGTCGTGATTCATTTCCGTCTCATCCACCAGCCGTGACTTCTGGGGACCTATCTGCGGTAGCTGCTTGAAGGGGAAAGTGTTGAGGGTTCAGGGCAATTGAAGAACTATAGCTGGGAAGGGTGAGGCCATTGCTGGAGCAGACAGTATCCTCAGTATTGTTGTCAGAGACCTACTGTGTACTGAGACCTACTGGGTGCGAGTAAGGGAAATGGGCCAAGTGTTCCTGAAAAGTGAACTCACTGAACCAGATCATCCTAGGAGCATCCTCAGAGGAGCGATAGCGAGGTTGACAGGTGCTCAGAGAGAGAAGCCTGGTGGGGTCAGGGAAACCCTGGAGAAGAAGAAGCTGAAATCAGGGGACCTGAAGCATCTTATCCACTAGCAGAAGACCCTGTACGAGAAGAGAAAGGTCTCCTTGAAACCTAGGAGAGTATCCAATCAAGTCAGGGGGGTTGTTTGTTTTTTTAGATTTCATTTATTATTATATGGAAGTAAACTGTAGTTATCTTCAACACACACCAGAAGAGGGCGTCAGATCTCATTACAGGTGGTTGTGAGTCACCATGTGGTTGCTGGGAATTGAATTCAGGACCTTTGAAAGAGCAGTCGGTGCTCTTAACCGCTGAGCCATCTCTCCAGCCCATCTTTTTGTTTTTTGTTTTTTGTTTTTTGTTTTTTGTTTTTTCGAGACAGGGTTTCTCTGTATAGCCCTGGCTGTCCTGGAACTCACTCTGTAGACCAGGCTGGCCTCGAGCTCAGAAATCCACTGTCTCTGCCTCCCAGGTGCTGGGATTAAAGGTGTGCGCCACCAGCGCCTGGCTTGTTTGTTTTGATTTTGAAGCTGAGTTTTGCTGTATAGTCCAGGGTGGCTTGGAAGTCACAGTTCCCTCTCTTAGCCACCAGAAAGCTGGGTTTACCTGAATTCTTCCTGATACCCATCATACACTGGTGCTTGACCTCACTTTCCTGGCTGCCTCTCTGCACAGTTCTCGGAGGCAGGAGGTTCCAGAGCAGCACTTTCTGCCTTTCCTCCCCAGGGCACACATGTAAAGCAAACAAAACCACTGGAGGTGTTCATCAGCTAGGACTTATCAATTGTGCTTCTTGGGCCACAAGTGTTGGCAACCCCAGGCAACAAACATCTGGCACATCTGGAACCACTGCTGTAGAGGAAAGAACTCCTTCCTTGTGTGTGTGTGTGTGTGTGTGTGTGTGTGTGTGTATGTGTGTGTGTACATTCACCAGGAACTGGTCCTTGCACATTGTATATAAGTACCACTGGGCTACATTTCTAGCTTTTGGCTTTTAAATTCAACTTGTTTTTAGGTGTATATTTCCTTTACTTGCAGGCATATCTGTGTACTGTGTGTATGCCTGGTGCCCATGAAGGCTAGAAGAAGGTGCTGTATTCTCTGTGCTTGGAGTCACTGACAGTTAGAAGCTGCCAGGTGGATCCTAGGAATGGAGTCTGGGTCCTCTGGAAGAGCAGCCAGTGTTTTTAACCACTGGCTCACCTCTCCAGTCCCTGTTTAAAGCCTAAGATGGCCTAAAGCCCCCTATCTTCACTGTGTAGCCCCCTGAGTGCATGGTCTCCATGCCCAGGGTACCAGTGTGTTTCATTATGTCTGCTGGCCTGTTTCTGTAGTTCTAAAATGGAAATAATCACACCAGACTCAGAGACAGACATTGTGACTTGGCACAGTGCTTGGCATACCACCATGGCTGACACAAGACAGTTATGTTTGTAGGGATTCTGGTGTTCCCTCGGGAGAGGCATTTGGAAGGGGAAACTGAGTCTGCCTGTCTAGGTCTATGCTGAGGGTGATACCCAGAGGGCTTGTTCGAGGACAGAGTTCTCCTCTCTCTGCCACTTGTCTGATCCCTTTTGGCCTTAGAGGTGTTGGGGAAGGTGGGAGTGTCCCCGAGACAGTGTCCGGCCTGAGGCAGGTGGCAGCACTCAGGAAGGTGCTGAGTGTCTCCCGTTGCACCAGTGTCAGGGATCTGGCTGTGGTCCCCAGGTCCAAGGCCAAGGCCAGTGGGCTAATGCAGGGGAAAGAGAGGACCAGTGTGGGTAGGCTCATCCTCATCACTGTCCCTCAGCCTAACCCCGCAGATTGCTGGGCTCTCTGTAAGGGGCAAGAGTGTGTCCACTTATTCAGGAATGAACAGGGGAACCAGAGACACAAGCCCCAGTATACCAGGGCTGATTCCAACTCCACTGGGACACGGGATTTGGACTGCACCCCACCTGTTACCACCTGCTCCTGGGAAACAGGCCCAAAGTGGCCGCTGCTGAAAGCTCTTTAACATGTCCCGGAGGAGGGAGCCTTTCTGGGTTGATCCATTCTGCGGCTTCTTTCTGATGGGTCTCCAAGGCATCCCTGGCTTGCTCTGTGTTCCCATGCATGCTATGGTGCAGGAGGATTAGGCTAAAGCCTGGTGACATGTGAATTCTGGTGACACCTCTCACCCTAAGCCATGCAGTAACTACCCCTCCCGTTCTTGTTAACGGCTAGTGTTAAGGCTGCTTGAACTCACAGGCTGTCTTGGGGAGTAAACACTCACTCACTCATTGACTGGCTGGACACAGATGGACTGCTTGCTCCCTGAGAGAGTCTGAACTTCCCATGCGAGGACGGGACCATTGCTATCTCCTTTTTCAGATGAAAGCTATGGAGACCACACATGGGAGGGAAAGAGCTAAAGGTGGGCTTGGACCCCATAGTCCATTTGTGGTCTCCTCTGGCCCCCGAGGCTCAAACAGACTGATAAGACAAGTACAAATAACACATACTCCGCCTCGTGGGAAGTGAGAAGTGCGGTAGGCGAGGCCGGATAACCACTTTGCAGCGGGCAGGCAAGGCAGAGGACTGGGCTCTGCTGAAGTAACAGAGGTCTTATGTGGGAATCCCTCGGAGAGGCAGTTGTGGTGTGAAGGAAAAGCCACAGGCCCTAGAGTGGATGATCTATGATGCCATTCCCCGGGTAGTGTAAGTCTCTCAAGAGCCTGCCCAGGGGAACTGCTTCATTTCCTTTGAAAATGTTAGGTAGTATTAGAAACCCTCTGCGTGAGTCTGCCCCTGAGTCTGAGTCTGTCTCTTTGATGGGGCTTTCTTGCTATCAGATTCGGAACTTCACTGCATCAGAAAGAAGGGACTCTTAACTCTCTAGCCATCCTTTCACTTTAGACTGGGAGCCTCCTGCAGGCCGGGTCTAGGCACCCAGTCCCCTTTACTGTCAGACTCTATCAGTCTGTCAGTCCCCTATCCTGTCAGACTCCCTCCTTCACTCTTGCTTGCAGGCCCATAATATGGGTTTCTACCTGCAGGGGGTGCTCTGGATAGGGCCATGGACAGACAGTCCACCTATAGGTGTTTGGTCTTTGCTTCCTTCCGGTCAGCTCTAGATCTGGGGCAGTGAGGATGGGAAGGCTGGATCCAGTGTCCAGGTATTGCAAGAGTTGGGGCAGGAAGGACTGTAAACAAATCCCCTGCCTTTGTGGTGGACCAAGCAGGAGGAGGCAGGGAGGAGACAAGAAAGGAAGGCAACCATTGTCTAGGACAAAAGCAAGAGAGAATTGGGGCAGGACCTGGGCTCTCACCCTGCTTACCTGAGGACAGGTAGGAGCTCAAGACCCCAGAGGATTGGAGGTGAGATCAGCTACCTCTGATTCCTTCCCGGACCCCAATACTCCAACAGGGTTACCTGGATGTCAGCCTGTGAGTTACCCTGTCACTTGCCACCTATGCAATGAACAGGACCCTGCACTGCTTTGAAGGGCTCTAACTTGGGTCGGCACTCTGCTATTACCACATGAGAGATTTGAAATGAAGGGATTTACATTTTTATTTTGCACTGGATCCTGCTAAGCTTGCAGCTCCCTCAGGCTCTTAGGCCATCAGAGCCTCACATTCTGGTTTGTAGGGGTGATAATGATGGTGATGATGGGCAGTGAAGATGTGTGTGTGTGGGGGGGGGCATCCTGTATGGCAAACTCCATCCAAGTGCCATCACAGTAGTTAAGGGCACTATCCCAGCAGTCAATTTGTCTGGATTTAGACCCTGGCTCAGTAACTCAGGAAGACTCTTGCTTTACCTGTTAGCTTCTTCCTATAAAATGGAATTAATACATACCACATGGGGATACATACCACATGGAAGTTGTGAGGATCACCGACACATCATAACTAGTTAGTGGACTTTAGCAATTGTTATGTTTGTTTCAACCAACAACTATTTATTGAGTGTGTACTCCGTAGCAGGTAAAGCTGAACTAGACAATGGCATTCATTCTCAGTATAGTGGTCCTTTCTCATTAAAGGTTCCAACTTTCTGCAGTTTCAGTTATCTGTGGCCAAACGAGCCTAGACATGTTACATGGAAAGTTCCAGAAATAAATAGTTGATAGTTTAAAATCGTGTGACATCCTCAGTAGCATGATGGTGTCATGCTGTCTCCTCAGCAGAGCTCTGCCTCATCCCGTGTCCGGGGTCTCTGTGCTGGGTACGCACCTTCTTGCTAGTCACTCAGTAGCCTTCTCCTGCTCCATTCAGCTGTGAGGACCCCGCCAGGCAGGCTTTGGTTTAAGCAACCCTTGCTTTATGTAAAGTTGATGGACAGATAGTCCTGTATGTGCAAAAGCAGGGAAACTGCCAATTCCTTTAAATAAATAAAAAAAAAACAAGTATAATAAACTACCTTTTTTTTTTAAAAGATTTATTTATTTATTTTTATGTGTATGTGGGCCATCGTGTGGCTGCTGGGAATTGAGCTCCGCCCCCGCTCGCTCCGGCCCCATTCACTGTAGCTGTCTTCAGATGCACCAGAAGAGGGCGTCAGATCTCACTACGGGTGGTTGTGAGCCACCATGTGGTTGCTGGGACCTCAGGACCTTCGGAAGAGCAGTCAGCGCTCTTACCTGCTGAGCCATCTCGCTACCCCAATAAACCACTTTTAAGAGAGAATATATGAACATTCACTTAATTTTTATTATAGTTTATTGTTGTAATTATTCTGTTTTATTTTATTGTTGCTGTTGATAGTATCTTACTACGCCTAATTTATTAATAACATATGTAAAACATGTATGCAGTATATAGGCTTTGATATTATATGAGATCTTAGGCATCTTGAAATGTATCCCTCTTGGATAAAGGGGAACACTGTAATAGACAGGCCCTAGTCCACCCTGGGAGGAAGACGTTATCGACCTTCCAGACATGGAAAGCCCTGGCTGCCCAGCCTTGCAGGCTCACCCAGCTCTCCTCTGGGCTCTCTTCTGCAGCATCCATTCTTTGCAGTGTGAAGGGATCAGTAGCCCCGCCCCCCTTATGTCTGCAGCTCCTCTGACACTATCTGTCTAGAGTGTTAGATTCGTTCTCTCTAATGTGGAACTGGAACCAGGGCTCCTGGGCTGGGACCTACCACTGATAACCTATTTGTCTTGGCCAAGACCCAAATCTCCATGGGCCCATTTCCTGCAGGTAATAGCTCCTTTCCCGCAGATGTTATAGAGATAAATAAGGATGCAGACGAGCTGGGGAGAGGCAGTGTAAGAGACCCAATGAGAGGGGACTTGGTAGGAGGATCCAGCCCCGATTCTCCTCGCAATGTTCACTCCCTGAGACTTGAGATCCCAGGGGCTAGGATAGAGTATGACCATCACTACTGTGTGTGTGTGTGTGTGCTGACACCATGCCTAAGTGTTTTGAATGCAGAAGCCCAGGGTGCAGATTCCTCCCCCATCTGCCCCATGTTCACCTGACATGTACAAGGGTGCCATTTTCAGGGCCCAGGGACATGCTAGTGGTCGAGTTAGCATTAGGACTTCCAAGCTGGCCAACTCTCAAATGCCTGGTGTTGATGGACAGATAGCCCTGTAGTTTCAGATGGTGGGGAGGGGGCAGAGACTGTAGCTACAGAGGAACATCTAGAACTTCTGGAGCTGGGCCTGAAGAACCCACCCATTGCTCTTGCCTCAGTCCTACCTGGAATCTACAGATGGGCAGAACACATCATTCCACACCGTTTCCACTTTCACCACCACTACACACACTTGCTTTGGTATTTGACTTTGAGAACATGCTGTCCACCCCCCACTACCCCCCCACCCGGCCGGCTGTGATGACCCTGTCTTCCAAGTTTATCCTCTTTCCTCAGGTTCTTTACCTACAGAGAGAGGCATCAGCTAATCCCTGCTTTAGCTAGTAACTAAGGCATCAGTGAGATGGACCGGGTTTTGCTTCGCTTTGTCTAAGAGGAAGGTAACCTGGAATATAGAGAAGCTTTCAGAGATCCCACACACATGGCTCCGGCATTCCCCCAGGGTCTGCCTGCTGTTGAAGTGCCTGAGAACCTCTCTGTTTCCACACAACTGTTCACATCCCTGCAGCATCAGGCTGCACACACCTGCCATCAGGCTGCAGCTGACATAGGTGACGCCCTTACACAAGTGGCCTCATCACATGTAAAGGGGCAGAGTTGGTAAGTGGAAGAGAGACAGGGTTTTAGCCTCTGCCTAGCCTGTTGGCCAGGAGCTTTATTTAGGCTAGGACACAAGGTGTTAACACAGTACTGTGCCAATAGGATCAACTCTTAGGATGAAAATAATGGTTGAAAAGAAAATAGCCAAGGAAACAGAGAAATGATACAGTCAAAGTTACAAAGACTTAAGAGCAGGTGCTGCCTAGAGAGATGGAAAACTCCCATTGAGTGTGGAATCCTTTGGAAAACTCCGGAAATGGTCTGTAGTCTTTTCAGTTTAAAACAAGGTCCCAGGCTGGACTCAGAGATCCTTTTGCTTCAGCCTCAGGAGTGCTAGGACTCCAAGAGGGTCCCACCACGCCCCTGCCCTGCACCCCGCCCCCCACCCCCGTGTGTGTGCATGTGCAGATGTGTATGTGTGTACGGAGGCCAGAGGGCCAGAGGGACCTTGGGAGCTGGAGAGAAGGTGCCGTTGGTAAAGTGCTAGCTGTCTCAGCACAGGGATCTGAGTTTGATCCTCAGCACCAACACCTTTCTAAAAAGCCAGGTGTGGTGACACACACGTGTAATCTCAGTTCTGGGGTGACAGGGACAAGTGGATTTCTAGATTTCTGAGACAGAGAGCCTAGTTTAACCGGTGAGTCCCAGGTTCCAATGACTGTCTCTCCTAGCTACTTGGGCTTAGCTGAGGCAGTATTAGTTCACGACCAGGATAGTGAGGAAGAGCCCTGTGGATAGCATTGTTGAGTTACTGCACAACCATGGTTAAGAAATGGGTTCAGGCCAGGCAGTGGTGGTGCATGCCTTTAATCCCAGCACTTGGGAGACAGAGGCAGGCAGATTTCTGAGTTCAAGGCCAGCCTAGTCTACAGAGTGAGTTCCAGGACAGCCAGGGCTGTACAGAGAAACTGAAACCCTGTCTCGAAAAACAAAAGCAAAAACAAACAAACAAAGAAAAGAAACAGGTTCAGACAAGAAGCCTGCAGTCCTGGGAGATGGTGGAGGTGGTCAGAAAAACATCAGATTATTCCAGATATTCAGGGTTACCCAGAAAGGCCTTCCCAGTCCTCAGCTCCGGGGAAGGCTCCCTTCTGCATCCTGCTCTACCCTGGGACCCTCACCTGGACTTTCTAGTATATTTGTTTCTCAAACTAGGGTGAGAGCCCCAAGAAGACAGCCTTGGCCACCAGCACACTGAAGGTATCCCCCAAGGCCCCCACTGCATGTGGTGTTCAGGGGTATCAGGGCAAAAGAAGAGATGTGTAAATGAATGAATGCATGGAGGGCCAGATGCCAGGAGCTACAGAGCAGAAACAGGCTCAGGCCGGAGCAGATGGACGTTCTGGAGAGACAGGGTGGGGATCGAGGGAGCCCTCTCCAGACAGGTGGTGGCACTAACCTGGCTCCACTGTGGGCAGGAGCCTGAGGTGTGGCATCCGACCCAGACGGCTGCGGTGAGGACAGAGCCGCAGTAAGGAGCCTCTAAAGCTGCCAGGCAGCCAGCTCATGGCCAGGCTTGGGTTTCATTAGAGTGAGCCATCTGTTCTATAAAGCCTTTCACTCAGAGGCTTTGGCCTTTCCTATTCATTCCCTTTATTTTTATGTTTAAAGGAAGACTTCTTTTGAAAATTTCCACCCTGTTCTAAACAGGCTAAGATGAACAAAGATATGTGCCCGCCCTAGGCTGGGTTGGGCAGACGGTTCCAGGGACTCAAGTAGGTGGGCACTTGGACCCCAAGGGTGTGCCTGACATTTGCGTAGTCTCTGAAGACCCAGGATGAGTAAGAGTTGCATTCTGTGTTTAGAGAGACCCCGGGCTGGTAGGTCAGAAAATTCCATCCTAAGCATTTGATAGGCAGGAGATGAGCAGGGGCTGATCATGGGGGCACCCAGGAGATGCCTAAGGTGGGGGCAATGCAAGGGAGAACTCTGTCTCATGTGAAATACTGTGAGGATCCAGGGAGCTCAGGAGGCTGAGTCTGGTGCCAGGAAGGCCTGGGAGCAAAGTCAGGGGGTACTAATGCCTTAGTCATGTCGACAAAGCTCAAGTGTTTATTAAGGGTCCGTTATGTGCCAGAGTTCATGCAAGGTGCAAAGCATGCACAGAGAAGAAAGACAAAAACAAGACCCCAAAGCAAACACTGGCACTTCAGCCCAGTGAGGTGACACTGGAGGAGTGCCCACGCCAAGCAGTGGGGACAGAGGGGACCCTTTGCCAGGCTGCAGTTCGTCGAAGATGGCTACTTCTCTTTAGTTTTTAAAGAGATCTTTTCCTGTGTATGTGTGTCTATGCCACTGATGTGTAGGTACCTGGAGAGCCCAGAAGAGGGCGTGTGACTCCTGGGGCTGGAGTTACAGGTGGTGGTGTGCCACCCGATGTGGATGTTGGGAACTAAACTCGGGTCCTTTATCTTATGGTAGAGCAACAGCCTCTCCTGGAAGACTTGTAGAACGTGGTAGTGTGGTGGTGGTGGTGGTGGTGGTGGTGGTGGTGGTGGTGTGTGTGTGTGTGTGTGTGTGACATATGCACTTGTGTACTTGTACATGTAATGGCCAGAGGGTATCTTCCTCAATTGTTTATCACTTTATTTAAGTTTATTTTATTTTATGTGTAAGAGTGTTTTGCCAACATGTATGTATGTACCTCCCAAGTGTGTTTGGTAGCCAAGGAGTTCAAAAGAGGGCATGAGACCTTCTGGAACTGTAATTGAGGATAGTTATAAACCACCATGTGGGTGTTGGTATCTGAACCCAGGTCCTTTGAACAGTACCAGGTGCTTTGGCAGAGCCATCTCTCTGCCCCCCTCTACCTTTTCATCTCTCTCTCTCTCTCTCTCTCTCTCTCTCTCTCTACCTACCTACCTACCTACCTACCTACCTACCTACCTATGTGAGATAGACTTTCTCACTGAACCTGGAGCTTACTGATTTGGCTGGACTGGCTGGCCAGCAGGCCCAAGGAAGCGCCTGCCTTGTTTTTCCAGTGTTGGGACCTCAGGTGCACCTAGTTTCTTTATGTCAGTGTTGGGGATCCTAACTCAGGTCCTCATGTTTGTGTATGGCAAGCATTTTATTATCTGATCCTTCTCCCCATCCCGTTTTGTGATTTTTAGAGAGGGTCTATCTGTAGATAGATAGCCCAAGTTGACCTCGAATTCATTATTTAGGCAAAAATATCCTTAAACTGCTGTTTTCCCTTCCTTCACCTCCCAAGTGCTGGCATCACAGATATGTCTCGCCATGCCTGCCTCCCCCCAAAGGCTTTAAGACTAGCTTTGAGAGAGTTCACTGGTGGGTATCTGCCTAGCATGTGCGGGGGCCCTGCGCTGCATCTTTAGCACCACAAAAGAACAAACAGCCCCCTAGCCTTTAAGAGCAATTCACATTGCCGAAAGGAGTATGTAGCATAGGTTGAGAGCTTCATAATTTTTTGCCAGTGAATACACTGTGTAACCAGCACTCAGAGAAACAGAACCTCATCGTCTCTGTGGAAGTCCTCTGCTCCCATGCCCTTTTCTGGTCACCATCTCCTCACAGGGGCAGCGGGGATGGTGAGTTCAGTGTTGGCTTTAAGCTTTATAGAAAGGGGAGATATGTTGAATCTGGAGTGGTTTCCCCCAGTGTGTTTGTGATTCCTGCCTATGGCTGCTGGTCCAGGTTTGCTCAACCTCATGGCTGTGTGGTGCTCACACAGATGAATATGGTACAGCTTGTCCATTCTGGGGGGTGCTGCTGGCGTTGCTAAGGATGTCACTGCTAAGGGTTGTTCTGTACGATGTTTAATGAGTACACAGATGCGCTGCTGTTGGTTAAATGCCCGGGACGGGAATTGCTGGGTCAGAGTAGTCCCAGGACAAGTCTGAAGAGTGACTGTTGTGGGTGGAAAGAATGAGATTGGTTGCTGGTTTGGCCTGAGGTACCAAGAGAGGGGCGAGATGGGGATTAGCAGAGGGGGAGGACAGAGGATCCCAGGGTGAAGGAAGGTGTACACCGAGTCCCACTTGACAGGCCCATGGCATCTGTGTTAGTTTCCAGTGGCTAGCATGACTAAGTGCCAGAGAGCTGGTGGCTTAAAACAGAAGTTATTCTCCACCAGCATAGAGCTGGAAGCCCCAGTGATGAGGCTTTAGAGAAGAACCCACCTCACCTCTTATGGGGTGGGGATAATTTCTGCTTTTCTTGGGCACCTCACCTTGTGCATCCCCCTCCCCTGCCCCATGTGAATTAAGGGCAAATATCTACAGACTTTTTGAGCCTTCCTGGAGGATCCAGGATGGGCTGCTCATCTCAAATGAGTCACATCACTATGTCCACACAGTCCCATTTTCCTAATAATGTCACAGTCACAACTTCTAGGCAGCCGTATGACTGTGTGTGTGTATGTGTGTGTGTGTGTGTGTGTGTGTGAGAGAGAGAGAGAGAGAGAGAGAGAGAGAGAGAGAGAGAGAGAGAGAGAGAGAGAAGCTATTCATCTCACTATCCTCCACGGCCCTCCTATACACCCACTTTAATTTCTCCCTCGGCAAGCTCTAGGTCTGGGCATTTACTGATGGGAAATCATTGCTTCCAGATCCAGCTTCCTCCAGGAAGTCCTTTCTGATGGTATGTCCATCCACAGGCTCTTGAGAACCCCCTAGCACTAGTGTTCTGAGTTCTGTCCAGAGTGGATCTGTAGTCCCCACCCCCACCCCAGACCCAGGGTTCCTAAGGTCCTGGAATCGTCCTTTCTCCTTTTTATACAAGGCATACACACTTCCTGTGTACTCAACAAGGGATTTACATTCCAGGACGCTGAGAACAAAGACCTTGGCCCTGGGAACCTTTCCACAGGGGTCTGGTCCAGCTAAGGTGCTGAGCCTGGCTGGAGTAGCACCCAGAGCCAGGGCTTCTTTTCTTATTTTCTCTTCTTTCCCAAACCACTCGCAACCCCCTTGCCACCTCAGGTGGACCTGGTTGTTACCTGATCTGAGGACCTTCCTGACTCCACAGAGCAGAGGAGGGAAGGAGGGAGGGGCCGGGGCATGGAGTGAGCCCAGCCCTTTGCTTTTCCTTGGAGGAGGCTGGAAGACAGGAATGCCTTTGGCTGGGAGACCCTGGCCAGAGATCAGAAGATCAAAGGCAGAGAAGATCAGGGGCGAGGCAGGTGGCACCACAGAGAGAAGCAGCAGCTGGTGCCTCCTAAGGGCAGGGCTGACCCAGAACGCCCTCCCCTGCCACCTTGCCATCTCTGCTTGCTCGCTGCTTTGCGGCTCGTTGCTTCTTTCTGATGGAGGTGTTGGTGTGTGTGTGTGTGTGTGTGTGTGTGTGTGTGTGTGTGTGTGTGTGTGAATGCCCCTGAAGGAAGGAACGCCTCTGGTGGGTAGAGTTGATACCCTCATGCACCTGGATTCTACCACTTAAACCCCACAGAGATTCGCTTAAGAGGGACTATCATTTAATCTTTCTTAGACCCCCCCAAAGTGGGGCACTCATAGGGTGAGTAACCTTAACACCATCAATCCGCTATTTAGTGTCGGTGCCAGGCCACAAAGTGCGGCTATCTGAGAACAGAGAACTTCATAGTGGATGGCCAAGAGCGCTAGTACAACGGTAGCGTGAGCGAGAGTGGTGCTCAATGCCAAGGACTGCTTGTTGGGCAGGAGTTTTGAACCGGTATCTTCCGTCTAGGCTTTCTACAAACGTGATGAACCAAATAGGCAAAAGGTTGAGGAAACGGGGGGGGGAGGCGAGTGGGGCTCCACTCACAGGGAAGGATACGCAGGCGGAGGCAACAGAACCAGAGTGGCTCAGCGTGGGCCGAATGGGCAAAGGTAGCGCACAGAAGGCCTTAGGGTCTGGATGGAGCTCAGAGCGCCGGAGCCGCTCGGCGGCGGGCGGGGCCACAGGGGCGGGGCCACAGGCGCTGTGCACGCAGGTGGGTCGGAGTGAGAGGTGGGGGGGAAGGGCGCCGAGCTCCAGAAAACGCCACAAGGTCCCGGGAAAGGAACCCCAAGATCTACGGCATGGGTGGCGCCCTCCTGGCTGTCCTTGTCTCCAGGTGCGCCCGGGCGCAACAGAACTAAAGCGCGTGGGTTCTCGCAGCAGCGGCTGTGTGATCTGGGGGGGCCCGAGCCGAGTGGCATTTCCCAGTATCCATTTCCTCCTTTAACGTGGGGACAATGCTCATTCCCTTGCCCTTAAAAAAAAAAGTCAAAGTGTCCGCGTTTTGGGTCGGAAGAGGGGAGGCTGATGCGGGGCGGGGATAGGGTGGGTACAGGAGGCAGCAGAGGCAGCTGTCTTTGGGCACTCCCGCCAGATTCAGACCCAGTTTGAACACGCTCGGTTGGCCCGCCCGGGAGGGTGTTGGTGCCGTAGTGCGGTGGTTCGGTGTGTGTGTGTGACGAGGGCGGCAGGGTGCAGCCAGGCGAAGGTTCTCCCCAACCGCCCACTGCGTCCGTCCGGGATTGCCACTATCCTGCTCCCCATCCACTACTGAAAGGCCAGACACCCCTCCTGTCCCGGATGGGGGAAGTCCGGTCTGGGCGAGCATAGCTAAGGACCATGGCTTGCGGGTCTTACATTAGTGTTTCACCCAGACATATCTCCCGGGAATAAGGAGCTCAGACAGTAGCCTCAGCTGTGTGACACCCCTTACCCCTCGCTGCTGCTACTGTTGCTGCAGCCTCTCTAGCTAGGATTTTTTTTGGGGGGGGGGGTTATTTTGTTTCGTTTTGTTTGTTTTTGACTCTGCTTAGCTCAAGTAGTTGAATCTGGTAGTAGAGTCAAGACACAGGGATTGCCCGGGCAATTCTTGATGTGGCTCTCTCTCTAAGCCTTAGGGTCTAAGGGGTTCCCGTTTGCAAGGACAGTTAGATTTTACACCCGTGCCAAGCACCTCAGCACAGAGCCATGATGGCCTTGTCATTGGAGCTAGAAATGAAAATAAGGGCCAGAGCAGGAGCTGGCAAGTTGCAGGGGACCCAGGTTTGCGGGTTATTCCTCAGATAGCAGCAGTGTTGTAGGGCTAGAAAATGCTTCCCTAATTAAGAGTGCTCGCTACTCTTCCAGAGGACCTGAGTTCAGTGCCCTGTCCCCTCCACTGCGTGTTTCATAACTGCCTGTACCACTCTCTCCTCTGACCTCTGAGGTCACCTACATAACCATCCCCCTACAGGCAGGCACACAACAGACAGAGAGAGAAAGAGAGAGAGAGAGAGAGGGAGAGAGAGAGAGAGAGAGAGAGAGAGAGAGGGAGAGAGGGAGAGAGGGAGAGAGGGAGAGAGAGACATACATATACAGACATACTTACACATATAGACACAGGCACATAGACACATACACAGTGACACACAACACACAGACACACATACACAGAGAAAGAGAGAGAGAGACCGACCGACACACACACACATAGAAACGCAGACACAGGCACAGGCACCTAGACACACATACACAGACACACATACAGACACAGCACACACACACAGAGACAGAAAGACAGACAGCAGACATAGACACAGGCACAAGCACACAGACACACGGGCACATACACATAAATAAGAACAAAACTTAAAAAAAGAAAACGGACCTCGAAGCTGGCGTGTGCGTGTGTGTGGCAAGGACAGAGAGTTGGGCTCTGTGGTGGAACTCCCAGACTGTTTAGGGAGAGCAGCCACAGGAATGTGCCATCGGAGGGTAGGAGATGACAGCTCCTAATCAAGGACAGGATCCTGTGGCTTGACCATGTGACTGCAGCCTCAGGGACCAGACTCAAAAAGCCACAGGGATTAGTCTGAGAAGCCCCATGACTAAAGTCCCAGCCTTAGGCCTGGTCACTTAAGCTTTAATTGTTCCCTCTGTTGCCATTGTCTCCTATAGATTGGCTCTGTAGGGACAGGGAACACACATTGCTGAGCTTCGTGGTTTTGTCACTGAGCACAGTGCCTGGATATTGCAGCCAGTTACAAATACTTTCTGTGAAGGCAGAGCTGCATGATTTAGCGGCTTGATCAGAGCTCTGGAGCTGGGGAAGTGGGCAGTGATTCTCACATGTGATGTCTGTTTGCTTACCATGCAGCAGGCCTTGCTTAAAGCTCTTTACCATCAAAGAAGGCAAGGCAGAGACGGGTGAAATCACTTACACAGTCTCAGGGCCAGGGAGAGATCGGTCTGGCTGCAGCAGGGCCATTGTTGACCCATGCAATGCCACACGACGACGGGCTGTTCTAGATCTCACAAGGAAGAAGGAGCCAAGAAGGGCAGTGTACAGGCACTGTGCAATCCTTAGACCATGCTTCAATGCTCCCAGGAAGGGTCACCCGACTCTGAGTACCGCTGGGAGCAGCTCCCTCTGCCTCTCCAAAGAGTCTCAGGGAAGAGCAAAGGGGGCAGAAGTCATACCTTGCGGTTGACTTTCTGTGGCACCTCTGTGTGGAATTTCAGGCCCTGTGGATGGGTCTAGCTTAGCAGCTTCCTGAGGCAGTGTTGGGTCAGCTCATTTGGGCTGGGCCTGGCTCCTTCCAAAGACATCGCCCCAAGGTTCTGAGGGTTAGAACCAGCCACAGGTTCCTTCTATTCATTCTTCTCAGGTGCTCAGGCCCCCAGCTTGCTGCTGCTGTGACATGGTATCTCTTTCTTCTCCAGAGAACCACCAGGTAGCCCAGGCTGTTCTGAAACTAACTCTGTAGTTCAGGCTAGCCTCAAACTCCCAGTCCTCTTACTTCTGACTCCCAAGGGCTGGAGTTATAGGAGTGTACAACGACCAAACCACCACCACCACCACAATAAAACAACAACTATAACAACCACCACCACCACAACAACAACCAAACAACCACCTCCTCCTCCACCACCACAACAACAACAACCAAACAACCACCTCCTCCTCCACCACCACCACCACAACAACAACTATAACAACCACCACCACCACCAAACCCTTTCTGTAATAAAAAAGGGGAGCCAGGGTATGGTGGTACACCAAACCATAGTTTCTCATATCTAGCAATTCTGAGAGAGAGGTATCTCCCCAGCTCTCTTCTGTCCTCGGCTTCCTATCTGTGCCACCAGACTTTGAGACGGCCCACGGAGGTGCTGGTGATGTGACAAGTAACATGGTTTTTTAACCACAAGCACAAATGAAACCGTGCGTGTGTGTGTGTGTGTGTGTGTGTGTGTGTGTGTGTGTGTGTGTTTCTATCTCACCTGAATTTTAGTAATGTCTCCTTCCCTTTATCCTAGCCACACCTTAGTTAATTAAGTCACCTGTTGATGATCTGGGTTCCCAGCTTTCTCCCTGGCATAATCTGATTCACACAAAGGTCTTCTTTTCCTGGTAATCTCCCCTTCTTCGCAGATACTCCAAACCCTTGCTAGCCCTCTGGCCTCTCTCTTCCTCGCCCTGCCCGCTCTGGTTTCCCCCATCAGGGGTCCTCCTGGCACTGTTAGGCAGGCTGGGAGGCATTGTTACCAAAGAGGGAGCCAAGAAAAGACAAAACAAAGCAAACAGGCCTTTATTTAAAAGCACGGCATCGTTCTCACATGGGATTTTGTGCAAAGCCCAAGAGAACAATCCGTGCTATTATGTGGATAGAGAGATACATTTTCCCCCGACAGAAGTAACTCGCTTGTTTGGCAATTTATGAAAACTGCAAATCCAAGAGAACTTGATGTTGCGTTGTGTGTCCAGGGTTTCAAAGAAGATGATGCCCAAGGAGATCTTCCTTCTCCGATAGGAGGTTCGTCTCGGGGAACAGACCACACCGAGGAGGAAACTGGAAACACACACTAGAAAGCCTGAGGTCTTTCTGGGCTTTGGAGCTCTTGGGGTGCTGCAGGAACTTGCAGCATGACCACAGGTAGCCTTGCTCCCAGATCTGTTTGCAGTGTAAATGTTAGCAGCAAGATAACCTGTCATAATGGGGCCTCTGCAGACACACGGGATGATGCCTTTAGTCTTTATTGTATCCATCACTTAAGGTGGGGCTGAAGATGGATCCCAGGTCCTTTATTGTCTTAGGCAGATGTGATAGGAGTCCCCTGCTTCCACTCTGGGGTTTCTAACATGCCCTATCTCACTCCTCACTGCCACCGTTCACTCCCTCACTGTCTCCCAGCATGGCGGAATGTCTGAATACTTCAGACTGGTCCTCAGAGAAGGGCCGTATTGAAGGGTAGGCGGCCTGCTGAATCCCACCAGGAGACCATGAGAAGGCTCAGGAGAAATGCTTTGTCCCATTGTGGGTCCCAGATGGTGCCTGTAAGTGTGGGTAGCACATATGTGGTCAGGGGACCAAGCACTGGGTAGACTATTTGTACAAGCTATAACATACTGTAGCCATGAGTGACCTCAGAGAAGGCTGCAAGCCACAGGACCTATGCTAAGGAAGAGCGCTGTCTCTCATTGGTTGTAACACAGTTATCTAGTTCGCTTTCTGTTTGATACTCTGTGTATGTGTGTGAGCATGTGTGTGCGTGTGTGTGTGTGTGTGTGCCACTAGGAATAAAACCAAGGGCCTGGGAAATGCAAGACAAGTGCTCTACTTCTGAGCAATATTCCCAGAGCTTCTTTCCCACCATACCCTAATTTGTGGTTTATTATAACTATTTTTAGTTAGCATACAAAGTAGCGAGTCTTACTGTGACTTTTTTCTTTCTTTTTTATTTTTTGAAACAGGGTTTCTCTGTGGGCTGTCCTAGAATTCACTCTGTAGACCAGGCTGGCCTTGAACTCACAGAGATCCGACTGCCTCTGCCTCCTGAGTGCTGGAATCAAAGGCGTACACTACTACCATGCCTGACTCTTACTGTGATACACATACACAGACACTCATACTTTGTCCATGCTCAGTGACCCTCTCTTCATTACTATGGTAATCCCACCTCCTTGTGAGACCCTCTTCTCTCCCAATAATCCCCTTTCTGTGTCCAATGGCACATTTACTTGAAACCTTATCAAACACCTCTGTTTGCCAGGTGCCTTCGTAAGCCTGAAGACTGTACAGATTAAACCCTTGCCTCGAAGAAGTGTGTAGTAAGCTAGGTGTGTTGGTACCCACCTCTAATCTAAGCCCACAAGAATCTGAGGGGGGAATATTGCCAGTTCAAGCCAGTGTGACCACATATAACTCAAAAAAGTGTGATGAGAAGTGTCTTTATGTATTAATTATAATACATAATTATAATTTAGCTCAATAACTATGATATTAAATAAGGGCATATTTATTAAGCACTGTTTTACATTGTTAACTCTGGTAACTTCATATCACAACTCTTGTCAGGTGACTACTATACTATTATTATCCCATTTTTACAAATGGGAGAAAAGAAACTTAGAGGCAGGAAGTGACAGGACCAACCAGGGTCACACAGTCAATTAATATGCCCAGTCAATGTTAAATAAATGCATTATGGTGTTGAGTATGTGGCTGACTGGGTGGCTATGCACAAAGTATCACAGAGACTTCCGTGGCCCAGCTCTGCCTCTAAAGAGATAACTATGGGACACAGGCATGGCCAGGGATAGGTTCACACCACCCTATGACTTGAGTCTGTCTGTCTGTCTGTCTGCACACACATGCTCACACACACACCCCATGGCTATGGGTGGGATGCTATGTTAATTAGTTTGACTGTGGTTCTTATTTCACATTACAAATGTGTATCAAATCAGCAAGTTGCATAAATGAATAGAATATATTATATAATAAATGTTTACAATATATACACTATATAGTATATATTGATATATACAATAATAATAACCCAACATAACTGCAGAGATGGACAACTTGAGTTCTTAGCCCAAAAAGGGCTCTGTGTTGTCAACCTCTCCTCCAATGTGGGGTGTCCTTTCACCTGTACCCCAGCAGAATCCACCGCTTGTCCATCATTGGGTTTTCCTCCCATAGGGAGAACTCAAGCAGATTATAGTCTCCCTGGGTCCTTAGGTCTCAGCCAGCTCCTGGAGAGCATCTCCAGGTGCCCACCCCCTCCAGCCTGGTTTCCAAGCATCCTCCCTCTTATCAAACCTGTTCCCTGTCTCCATGGTGACACTGCCTCACCCAGCTTCCTTGGGTGGTCTGGTTGCCTCACAGGCTAAAGCTTTGAGAACATTTTCCTAATGTGCAGCCAGAAGCTTCCACTTCCTGTGCCCAGGGCTACCCCTTTCATGGTGCCACACCCTTCACTTGAGCAGCCTCTCTGTCAACATCCCCCATCCCTCCCACCACACCATGCTGTGTCCAGCCGAGAGCACACATAGCCCCTCTGGGCATCCCAAGGCCTACTGGGAAGAAAGTTTCAGGGTGAGACTGTTGGCCATCCTCCACACCCTTTGGCTGACAACAGTTGAGGGAGGGTGCTGGGAAATTGAGGGGACCCAGAGCAGCAGAACTGGGCTGGAGGGGGCGGACACCTAGAGACGCTCCTCCAGGAGTTGGCTGAAACCCAGAACCCAGGGAGGTGTAAAATGAAAAGTTATTAAGAATTTTAGAATGCCTATAAGCAGAGAATCAAGCCTAGGCTCTCCAGAGTGTGGGGCCCCATGCAACTGGACAGTCCCCATGCCCCGAACTTAGCCCTGGAGAGCTATATGTGTGTGTGTGTGTTGTGGTATATATGCTATAATGTATAATGTATAATGCAGTATACATGTGACATGGTGTGAGTATGGTATGTATGGTATATATGGTCAATGTATGTGTTTTGTGTATGTGAGTGTATGGTATGGCATGCATGTTACATGTGTGCACACGGCATGGTATGTGGTGTTGGTGATGTGTACTGTATATGATGTGTACATGTGTAGTATGTGGTCTGTGTAGTGTAGTGTGTGTGGTATGCAGTATTGTGTAGTATGTGTGGTATGTAATGGTGTTTATGGGTGTGGAGTACATGTGATGTATATCATATGATGTAGTGTGTTCATGGGATGGTGATGTTCATAGGTGACATTCATAGGATGACAGTGGTTGAGCAGCTAGACCCCAAAACTGTGTTGCCAGACACTAGATTCTACCAGAATCAGACAAGTTAGATGGGGAACAGAGGCCAAGAGGAGTCGGGCTTGTCCAAAGTCACACAGCCAGAGGGAGACCCGGGGAAGCTACCTTCTTCCCCCAAAGGGCCTCTGCCTTTCTGATAGGTAGATGCCCCAGGATACTTTGTAACCTTTGCTTAGCCAGAGCTCCAACATGCAAAGTGCTGATGGAAGAAGTATCCACCTGCAGGACACATGGATGCCCAAGCTCTGAAAGACAACATAGGAAGGTACATCCAAGCACTGTCTTATCTCAGAACAAGATAAGACGTGGATGACCCAATAGAGCCACAACCGAACCTTCAGTACCCAAGGGTCCAGGTACCCTCCATTTTCCCTCAACCCCAGGCATGCCAGAAACATCGGAGCTGTGTCTCCTGGGTTCACAGCTGGTCTCCTCCGACACACAGGCATAGGTCAGAGCTTTGGACTCCACCGGAGTGTCTGCCCGTCATTCCTTCCTTCTATTCACTGAAACGACCCAGAGCCACCGCCTTGGACCTCTGGCGGCAGTGTGGAGGGCCAGGGCTTGGTCTCCCTTCCCCAATCCTTGCAGTCTTTTACCTTTCCCATTCTCCTGGCACCAGCCTCACCCCCTTCCCCCAACCAGACACCATTTGAAATCCATCCTCTGGCCCCACCCGGCCTTTCTATAGCACCTGGGTTGGGCGCTTTTCTGGAGCAGAATGTGTGGAGAGGGAGTAGGTGGGTGGGGGTGCAGCCCCCTCCTCCCCAGGGAGAACAATGAAGCCGCTGGCCTTGGTGGAAAGGTGGAGGGAGTGGGTGGGGGGCATGGAGCTGCATCAGAGCCTCTGAGTGCGGCCCCTGGGGGGACAGCTGAGTGATGAGGCCTGAGTCACATGCCCTGTATGCTCCTTGAACTCCAGCTCCCCTGCCTGTCAGGACACATCCAGAAATGCACAGGGTAAATATTTAGAGGTAATCGTATTTTTTTTTTTTTTTTTTTTTTTTTTTTTTTTTTTTTTGGTGGCACCTTGCACCTCCTCCTTACTGAGGATGAGCCAGGCCTGGGATTCGAGGGTGAGGAATCCAGGTAGACTCAGGATTGCCTCTGTTAGCATCGATTCAGAACTGGGGGAACATGAGGGTTGAACCCAGGCTAACATCCACCAAGGAGCCCTTTTAGTTCCACTGACCCGGCCTTTGCTGGTGACCAGGGTGCCTCCTGCAGCTGTCACGGAGCCCATCCATCCTAGCCCTTCAGTCAGATGCCCTTCCATCTCCATGGGAGAGTGGAGAGGGAGGACAGTCAAGAGCAGTCCATGTTGCGCATGCCATTTTTCTTGGCTTTACCCTGCATGGAATATCTGCCTTGGAAGACAAGAACTTGGAGCCCAAGCTTTATCAAAGATAAAACATTTGAGACTAAACAGTCTTTTTATAGACTGGAGCTGGGCTCTCTCGGAGCCTGTCCCGCACAGTTCCCAGCCTGCCTCTCTGAGCATGCATGGAACACAAACCTGTTTCTAGGCACACGGAATGGAGTAGGTTTGAGGGTGAATTGTACTTCTGGGGAAAGGAGGAACTTCAGGCAGGCCTAAGCTGCCCAGTAATTTGGTCCACCTCTGTAGCCCTAGGGAGCAGCACACCATGGGAGACAAGAGTCAGCTGGTAGGGGTTTGAGGCAGGATGGAGCCCCAATGTGTCAGGCATCTGTCTGTAACATCACCACTCACTCAGGCACAAACAGAAGAAAATGTTAACATTTTAGGCAGTACCCACAAATCAAGCCATCGGCTCTCCCCTGCCAGGTCTCTAGAGCTCAGACTGTTGGTACATAAGACACCAAGGGGAGAGTGGAAGGAAGAAGGCAAATACGTATTAACTATGTACTATTTACCAGGCAGTCTGTAAACATTAGCTCACCTAATCCGCACAAAGACCTTACCTATTATTAATCCTTTTTTTTTTTAAATGGATGAGGAAATGGAGGGTCACTGTGGTCAAGGTGGGTAACCAGAGGAGACATTTGATTTTGGGGCTCTTTGACTTTTGTGTGCGTTGGGGGAGGGGAGTGTCGGGAATATAGAACTAAGTTTGGGAGTTGATCCTCTCCTTCCACCATGTGGTTCAGGGGATGAGCCTAGGTCATCAGCCTCAGCAGGAGGTCCCTTTATCCTTGGAGAAAAGTCGCTGGCCCCTTTTTTTTTGTTTGCCTGGATGTCAAATAGCAGTTCTGCTGGGATTATGGTAAGGTTTAAATGGGATTATTTGGATAAAGGCTAGTTAGTGCCTAGTATTAGGTTGGTCTTCAGTAATGTTGATGGAATTAAAGTGATGGCTTTGTGTGCAGAGCATCTCAGGGAACAGTAACACAAGTTCTTCTGGATAATACAGGCACGTTAGAATGCTTTAGATGGTGAATATTCAGAGACCAGCTCTGCACATCCAGATAGAAACTCAGGTACCTGGACATCTTTGGGAGAAGTTCCAAGAAGTCAAGAAAGGCAGAGGTCTGGGGAAGCAGAGCCAAGACGAGAAGGCTGGCAGGGACCTCGGCCTGCAGTGAAGCCCACCATTACTGAGCGGGACAACACATGTGGCTGGGGAAGAACCTGGCTTCAGCACCATCAGAGCCTGCTGCACAAGTAGTGATCCTAGGTCTCAGAGGGAAGACTGTTTCACTAGGGACCTTGCCTTCCTGCTCTGAAATTTTATGCTTCCTCCTCTTCCTTTTCTTCTTCCTCCTCTTCTACCTCCTCTTCCTCCTCCTCCTCTCCCTCCTCCTCCTTTTTCTTACCTCTCAACCTGGCTAACCTATAGCTAGCCTTGGGAGAACCTGCCAAAGGAATTACGAAAAGCAGAAGGAGCAGCAGAGGGGACCAGAAAGTGCTCCGTTAGATTTGCTCCTAAGAGTTACATGTGGCTGCTGTTGCCAGACAGCCGGTGGGGTCCGGGTGGCACGGTGGGAAGGCAGAGGAACAGTGGGAAACCCCGGGGTTCCCCTAAACAGGGCTGTCACTGATCATCACAGATAGCACAGATGGGTAACCAACAGCCTGCTCTCCGCTTTCTCTCCACCCAGAGACCTCAGTATGAACAACCTCACAGAGCTTCGGCCGGGTCTCTTCCACCGCCTGCGCTTCCTGGAGGAGCTGTGAGTTGATGGGTGGGCAAGTGTCGGGGCATATGGGCAGGTGGAAGGTGGGTGGGTGGGTGGAAGTCTCTGGTCAGCAGCTGTAGGGACCTGGGCTCTCCAGAGCAGGCTGGAACTCAAGGGAGAAAGCAGGGCTCGGGAAACAGGTGTCTAGTTGAGACCTGATACGTGGGAAAATTCCAGAGTCCCAGTGTTAAGCCACGAGGCATTGGAGGTGTGAGCCAGTGCTCTCTGCGGCTCTTTCCCCTGCTCCTTATTTTAATTAAATTAATTAGTTTGTTTATTAAGATAAGGTCTCACTATATAGTTCAGAGTAGCCTGAAGTTCATGATTGTAGCTCAGACTGGTCTGGAACTTAGCGCTTGTCTTGCCTCAGCCTCTTGAGGGCTGGGATTTCAGGCATGAGTCACCATACTTAGTATAGCTTTCCTTCTTTAAAAAAAATTTTTTTTTCTAAATTTTATGTGTATGGGTGGCTTCATGTATCTCTGTGCACACCATGCATGCCTGTTGTCCTAGGAGCCAGAAGAGAGCATCAAAGCCCTTGAAACTGAAGTTACAGATGGTTGTGAGAGCTGCCCAATGGGTGCAAGGAATTGAACCCACTAGTGTCTGGAGGACTAGGCCGTCCATGTTCATAGGTGCTGACTCATTTCTCCGGGGCATAGCTTTCACTCATGATCCCACCTTTCCCTGGAAATCACCTTTGAACTTTTATCCCTAATATAAAGGTTCTCTGCCTGCAGGAGGGAAAGTTCTATGTGGGCGGGGCTGGTGGTGGGCCGAGGAGCTGGTTTTTAAGGGCAGCTGAGGTCATTCTGAGGTGGGCGTGGCACTGCTGGGATGGCAACCTAAAGCAGAGCTAAGGCCTTTAGGAAGCCCGGCTCTCCATACCCCACTCCCCAAGAAGGGGCTGGACCTGTTTAAAAGGCCCCATCTAAAGGAGTGATCCACCACCTAGGCCCCCATCACAGAACCCAGGGTGGAGACCCCAACTCTCCTCTTGTAAAACAACAAGTGTCAAATAAAAGGCAGTGCCCCCTCAATGGTGGAGATTAACAAGGCCTCAGGCACACTGGCTCTGTCACTGAGCTTCAGTCCTCCTCATGGAAGCTCGCTGTGGTGGGACATGCCTCCAGTTCTTGCCCAGGGGAGGCTGAGGCAGGAGGGTTGTGAACACCAGGTCATCCCGGACTACCTAGTGAGGCCCTGTCTAAAACCAACAGCGACAAAACCCCCATCAACATCAACAACAAAACAACACGCACACACAAACCAAGCCTCAGTTTTCATTATCTGAAATTCGGGGGTAGTACGGGTTGAGCATTCTCAATCCAAAAATCTGAAATCTTTTTGAGACAGGGTCTTAGTATGTAGCCCAGGCTAGACTAGAAGCCTCGATGCAGCCAAAGGTGGCTTTGAATTCATATTTTGCCTCACGCTTCCAAGTACTTGGATTATAGGTATGTTGTACTACCATACCTACATTTAAAATCTGAACCATTCTGTGCATGGGTAGGCCACCATGGTGGGCAGTTCTGCACCTGACTTCATGTGACAAGCACAGGAACACTGAAATATTGTAGAAGTCAAGGATCGTAGCTCACTATTGGGGTAATCATTTCCAGCATGTTTGAGATGCGAGCCTCCATCCTCAGTACCCCACCCAGGAAACTACCTCAGCTCCATGTTTATAAAGCAATCACATTTTGGTCTAGTTGGTGAGATGCTCAGGGGGCTAGGCCCTTACTGCCAAGCCAGACAACCTAAATTCAATGGGGAGAATCTTAGGTTGTCGTTTGACTCACCCATGTGGGTCATGGCACATACTCAGCCACATACATACACACACACCAAATAAGTAAATGTGAAATCAAATAAAATCCAGTGAATTTATGTTTAAACTTGGACCCATCCCCAAGACAGCTCATTATCTAGATGCAAATATTTGGAGATCTGAAGAATCTGAAGGCCAAACACCCCTAGCTCTGAACATTTTAAATACGGATGCTCACCGTCTCCTGCCCCTCCCAGGATTAAGGGTGAAAGTGGAGCTGATGCCTGGAGGTGAACAGTGAACCACAGAGCTCAGGAAATGCCAGCGCTGCCACCACCCTCCCTACTGTACTCCAGGCCCTTCACCTCACCCCCTTCATGGGTTCCCTGGTAACACCTCTGACCTCTGTCTTTGATTCACAGGCGGCTCTCCGGGAACCACCTCTCTCACATCCCGGGACAGGCGTTCTCTGGCCTCCACAGCCTCAAAATTCTGTAAGTAGAGACTAACCCTTTCACATGAAGAAGTGGCACTGAGAATGGTGGTCAGGGGAGGGGGGATTGTCACTCAGAGTCTGGCGCTGGTCCTGGTTTCCTTATCTCCATTCCTCATGTCTCTCATTATTTCTATTTCTTTTCTTTCCCTCATCTGATGTGTAAACAAAGATTAAGAGGAACCCAACGTGCCTGGCAGCCCTTCAGGGAAGAGGCGACTCTGTTTATAAATGGTGATTGTTGCAGGGCTCCATTGGGGTTTATTTTACTTTTTACATTTATTATTTATTTATGTGAGTGTGTGTTGCGTGAGTGTGGAGGACAGGGGACAGGGACAGGAGTTGGTTCTCTCCTTCTACCACGTGGGTCCCGAGGACAGAGCTCAGGTCATCTATCAGGCCTGGCAGCAGGTGCCCTTCCTCACTGATCACATCATTGCTCCTTTGTTATAAGTTTTGAGGGCTGGGGATGTAGCTCAGTTGGTAGAGTGTTTGTTTAACATATAGGAGGCTCTGGGTTAGGTCCCCAGCATGGTAGAAGTGGGGCATGATGGTGCATGCCTATAATCCCAGAACTCGAGATGAGGAAGAAATCCAGAGGATCAGATGGCTTCATCCATTAAGCACTTGCCTGAGTTGAATCCCCAGCCCCGTTATAAAACCAAGTGTGATGGCTTATGCTTCTAAGTCCAGCACTTAGAGGGTTGAGAAAGGTGGACCCTTGGGCTTAGTTGCAAGCCAGCTTAGCCAAAGGGGTGAACCTGGTTCCAGTGAGAGACCTGGTCTCCAAAAAACAAACAACACCCGCCCCAAACAAACAAACCAAATCAAACCAAACGACAAAACAAAACAAACAAACACAAACAAGTCTAATTGAGGCACATGCACACACACAAATGAATTTCAGCATCATTCTCAACTACATAGTTTGAAAACTTTGTAAAACCCAGTACTTTAAAATTCTTTTTAGTTAAGATATAAGATAATGGGCTTTCTTTTTACTTTTCTCTGTGCTAAGATCATTCTAATGTCCTTACTAAGGAGCTAGCTATCTCAAGACACTAGCAAATGGGAAAGCAGTATTCACTATGACATTTTATCCATACATGTCATACTTTGCTCAGGCTTACTGCCCCCATTCTTCCCATCTTTCAGTTTCTCCACTGATTTGTTTTGTAGACCTGGCTGACCTGCATCTCAACAACTCAATAAATAGACAAGGATACCCTCAAATTTATATTGTTTCCCCTTGCCTTCTGCCCCTGTAAGCCTAACCCAATCCAGCTTTTTTTCTTTTCTTTTTTCCTTT
>NW_022196891.1:31681349-31690956 GCF_008632895.1 Mastomys coucha | reverse complement strand
AAGGTTTTGCTTAGCTCAGGATAGCTCTTCCTGTCTCAGACTCTGAAGTTCTGGGATTCTAGTTATATACATATCCAGCTCCATATATGCCTTTTCCTCTTCCATGTTTCTCCTTAGTCTCTGCGCTGCTAGCTCTTCACTATCACAAACATGGTGAAGGACTTTCCTTCAGATTGGGCTGCCTCTTCTGGCCCCTTCATACCTTCCCAGCATCAATAGGAGCATGAGGTTGGAAGAGGGCCTGATGTTCCTTCGCTTAGCTCTCCTTGTTAATGAGCCCATTGTAGAGAAGGGAAGGGGGCTCTGTCCACTCCCACCCCAACCCATGATGCATCTTGTCCTCGCTAAGCCTGTTTTTCCAAAAGGGGTAAAGGTAGGAGGAGATGGGAAGAAGTAGATATGGAGTCTGAAGGCAGATGGAGATCAGAGTGGGCACACCATCTCAGGAACCAGTGTGAAGAAAATGAACATTTGAAGGGCTGCTCCTAAAGCAACAGAATGAGCTCTTGGGGCTCCCTTTCCTAAAGTGACAAGCGCCTTCCGGGTCTGCTGTTTGGCGCTGACTGTAGGTGCAGCTCTTCTCTGTGCAGTTGTGCAGGTTGTCAGCCACACAAAAGCATCTCGAGGGGAGAAGGCCTGGACTCCACTCCATGCCTGGGTTTGGAATGGTATCCACCCAAAGGCAGATCCCTCTCCTGTTTTCCCAAAGTGGCTCATGACAGTGGCCCTTCCCCTGGACCGTCCAAGTGATTGTCCATATCTGAACACTTTGTGACTCTGGTCTCCAGCTCCTCTCTCCATCTGCCTCTAAATCTCTGACTTCTAGGACTCTGAGGCCTCTGTGTATTTACTCCCTGTAGCTGTCCAGGGTGCAGGGCGGAGTGGGGGAGGAGGCATCTCGAACCCACAGCATAGTGCAGGCAGACTGCTTGGTGGCATATCCGTGCCCAGTGGCAGGTTTAGACCTGCAGTAGGATTAGAAAGCAGGGCTCTGTTTGCTGGGCCTTCAGAAGATGTGAGGCTCACATCCCGTTCCTAAGGCTCTGGCTTAGCGATGAGCCTCTTCTTTCTTCTCTGCCTTGCATTAGGCAATAAATCAAAGACTGGAAGAAACCGCAGCTGGCCCGCCCCCTTTCAACCAGCGGCGCCTGGGCCCAGTGAGCAGGTTGGCCAAAAGCTGTGTGTGGGAGCCAGGACAGACAGACTGCTCACCCCCACTCTGCCAGTGACCCCCATTTTGCTCCATCTTTGAAGATCACCAATCACTAAAGCCCTGTATCCTCTGTCTGCAGAGCTCCCTTGTTCAGGGACAGGAGGCAGGCTGGGGACCCATCTCCCCCAGAGTGTCAGAGCAGGAGAGTCCATATGTGTGCTGGGGACTAAGTCCTTTCCAACATCCAGTGTCACTTTTGCTGGTTGGAGGTTCTTGTCTCTCAGACCTGTAAGAAAACTAGAGCAATAGAGCCCATCCCCACCCTTGGCCTAAGAGCGTCTTAGGAGCACAAGGAGACTTTGCCTTCTATGTTCAGATCCTTCCCAAGGCTCTGGCTTTTTTTTTTTTAACTGAGGCCTGGCTAGGCCTAGAGGAAATCTGCAACAGAGGACAGAGAAGTGTAAGGAATCATCTCTGCTCCCTGCCTAAGGGACTGCAGCAGAGTCCCTCCCAGGTGACCTCCCCACACTGGCTGTGGCTCTCCTCTTCTCTGAGGGGCCTCAAGCCTGCCAGCTTAGAGAAGGTCCGATCAAGAGAGTCAGCCCAAGCAGGAAGGTCTAGCCCGAGGAAGAAGGTCTAGCCTTGCACCAGTTCTGACCCATGAAGCTGTAAGGGCCCAGATGCTAAATTCACAGAGCTGCTCTAAGGGAAACCATACCCCTGATGCCCCAGACATGTGGGGCAAAGCCCGGACCTCCGGCTGTCCTGTCTGCTGTGCCTTTGCAGGGCACAGAGCAGCTGAAGGCAGATTCCTAGATCCTGGTGACACCAGCCCAAGGAGATAATTGGATGTGTTGTGTTTCCCCACTTTACCTTCCCGCAAAGCTGTCATCTTAGAAAATGAACATGGTCTAGCCTTGACCCTTCCCATCCTCTGCAGACCATCCAGGGCTTAGAGCCACCCTGGTTCAGGTCAATGTAGCCTTTTCTAGAACAATCCTGCTGAGTGAGCTTCAGCTCCCTTGCACCAGGCCCAGAGTGGAGTAACAAGGGTGGCTCAGAGGCTTGCCTCCCTCTTCTCTCTGCCTTTAGAAACCTAGGTAGGAGGTTTTCCCAGGGGCGCTGCTCCTGGATAGAGCCCAGAGGCCAGAGTGAGCCTGTGACTCAGGATTCCTAGACAGTGCCCTCTTAGTAAAGACTCATGTTCTAGAAGCTGTCCATTGCTTCTGATCTTGCCCATCCAGTCCAAAGCCCAGCTGGATGCAGAAAGGAGCATGAGGGAATTCGATCTTGGGTCCAGCCCAAAGAAACCTAGTGCGAGATCAGTTGTTAGCCCTCTCCACACTCTATGGAGCTCTCTCAGGTTGGCACTGCCCGCTTCCTCTCCGTCTGGACTGATGAATTGAGTGGAGCCAACTTGGGAAGGATTCATGTCCCTTGAGAGCACTGAGGTCTTCAGCCTGACTCTTGAGGTGCTATGAGGAGCCCAGGGAGATCTTCTAAGCTGCTCTTCAGCAAGAGCCCAAGTTCTATTCTCCCAAGAGACTGGATGGCAGGAGCTGGGGCTCTTTGGCAGCAGAGAGATGTAGGGCCAGACTCAAGGCCTCACCAGAAAAGGGGAGATGGCTAGATTTCTATTCTCCCAGCCCTAATCTTCTTTCTTTTAAAATGAGGGCATTGGAATGTATTCCTCAATTGTTTTAGTTGCAGAATTAAAGCCCAAACCACAAACACTGGCCAGTGGCCATGGTGTAGGTCTGAGCTTCCAGCACTGAGAAGGGTGAATGAGGTACAGTACCGCTGAGTTCAAAGCCAGGCTGAGCTATAGATAAACTGTCTCTCAAAAAGCCAAGACCTGGAGCTGGAGAGGTGGGTCAGAGGTTAAGAGCACATGCTGCTCCCGTAGAAGATCCAGGATCAGTTTTCAGCAATCACATGGTGGTTCACAACCATCCTTAACTCCAGCTTCAACAGCACCAACATCCCCTCTGGGTCTCCTCAGGTTCCAAGCATGTACATAGTGCACATACATACATATAGGCAAAGCGCTCATGTATATTGAAAAAAATTGAGTGGCAGAGTACATGCCTAGCATGCCCAAGGCCCTGGGGTTTGATCCCCAGCACTATAAAAACAAAACAAAAACATGAATACATCAAACTGATAAGGACCTTTTACAGGGTGCAGAGGGTAGATGCACTTTAGACTCTGCCTCACTCATCCGCCCAAACATCCCCACTGGCACCAGAGCTCACAGAAAAAGCCTGTTGGAGAACACCCGGGGTGGGCTTGACTCTCAGCTACCTGCTCCCTGCCCCCCCCACTTCTAAAATTCATGGTTTCTGTCCCCAGATACCTCCCTGTAAATAAATGTGTGTTGGTGGAGGGGTGCTGAGGACCAGACTTCCACTAGACTCCTGCTTGCACAATGGACTCAACCTGGAGCTTGAAAATTAAGGACACCAAACATAGCCCCAGAAGCTTAAGCGGGCCATCCTGTGGCTCGAGCACTTTCAGGTGCTTCTCATGTGCATCTAGGACTGGAAGCAAAGGGTTAAACCCACCTTGCCGCACCAATCACAAGCCATGGCTAGAAAGAGTAGACCTTAGAGCCTGCTCTTAATGTTGCTATTAATGCAATTTGTAACTCTGGGGAAATCGCCTCCCCTCTTTCGGCCTCCATCACCTCACGCTGGAGAATAAAGGGTTACTCCCTTCTGAGTAAGGGTCTTTCCACCCCTTCCAACCCAACTGTGCATCCATACAGTAGTGCTGGGAAAAGAGGCTGGGAACAGCAGAGGAAGCAGGCCAGGCTTGACACCAGTGAGTACTCTACACTCTGTCTCTCCCAGTGTGGCTCTGGGGAGAAGCTGAGATCCCTGACCCCGACCCCGGAAGGAAGGAGAATTAAGTACCCCACAGAGGCGCTACTGACAGATTCTGTGCCTTGGAGGCAGGCACAGTATGGAGAATTTAAAGATCTTTCTAAAGCTAGTGAGATGGCTCTGTGAGTAAAGGTCCCCGCCACCTCCAGGAAGCGCATGGTGAAGGGGGAGTTGGTTCTTTTTGGTTTTTCGAGACAGGGTTTCTCTGTGTAGCCCTGGCTGTCCTGGAGCTCACTCTGTAGACCAGGCTGGCCTCAAACTCAGAATTCCGCCTGCCTCTGCCTCCCAAGTGCTGAGATTAAAGGCGTGTGCCACCACTGCCCGGTGGGTGAGTCTGTTCTTACTAACTCTTGGAACTTATCCTCTGACTTCCATATGAACACACACACACACACATGCATACGCACATGCACATTCAGAGCAGAAAGAAAGCTGTGAGTGGGAGATGACGTCAGCGCCGAAAGATACATTAGGGGTACTCCTTGGAGGTGCATCTCACCTGTACAGTGACAAGTGGTAGCTTTGGGGACCTTGGAGTAGGTATGTGCAGTGACCACTGCTTACCCAACCATAGTTTCTCACACATCCTTCATCTGAGCTTGCTGTGATCTTTGTGTAGGAATCACGAGAAGCAAGGTAGTTGGTGGAGATCAGAGTTAAGAGGCCCTCACAGCTTAGAAGTCAGGAGGTGGAGGATGGACGCACCCACAGCAGTCAGCCAGAAACTCTGCTGCCTCCCTCACCTCATGCCCAGAGCAGAGGATTTCCAGGGCTCTGTCATGGGTCATCTTCAGTTCCAGGAGGGCTGTGAGTCAGATGGTTTTCCTAGCTGTCTTGTTATTTCTTCTGAGTGGTGTGTGAGATTGCATTTCTCACACACACTAGGCAAGACTTCATTGCTTGTGCTACGTCTCATCTGTCATCACTATCATCTTTGTCTCCATCACCACCATCGTCATCATCATCATCATCATCATCATCACCACCAACCCACCACCACCATTGTCATTTGGATAACTGAGGGTAGAGCCCAGGGCCTTGGGCATGCTAGGCAAGTCCTCTGCCAATGAGCCATTCCACCAGTGCATCTCTAGGTCTCTTCTCCTGACCAAGGAGGGAGCTGAGGCTCAGAGAGGGGAAGTGACCTCCTTAAATCAACCAGTAAGCCATAGATCTGAGACTAGACAGTAACAACGGTAGTTGATGAGATCCACTAGGGTGCTATGAGTTCTGTCTCTATAAAGTAAGAGCCCCGCAGGGACCATTGTATATGGTCCATGCAACCCACAAACAGAGATGTTGCCACACTTCCACAATAGCACAGAGCATCCAGGCTGCGCAGCGTCAGACATGGGACATTGTACTTTCCAGTAAGTTGGCAAAATCTGAAGTCCTCAGTGTGGACTGCATACCAAGCATACAGCAGGCACTCACTAGATGCTCACTCCCCATTGCATCCAGGGAGCCTGGCTAGCTGCAGACCTATCAATGCTCATGGTCCTCCTGTGACAACATGCTTAGGGCAGCCTGGGAGGGAGGGCTCGGTTGCTCTGCCTGTGTTGGTAGTCGGTTATATCCTTCCTCTCTTGATCCTTTTACCTGCTTCCTGAATTTGTCTTGTACCCTCCTCTCATGTCTGGATCTAGAGCCTGGAGATAAAGAATGCCCGTGGGGCATGAAAGATGGTTCTCTTGGTAAAGTGCAAAGACTTGATTAAGTCCCTAGAGCCCACATTGAGAAGAAAGCCCCATGCCATGGAAAGCCCTTGAACTTGGAACCCCAGCTCTGGGAGGCAGAAACACAGACATATGATTCTCTGGGGCTTTCTAGCAGGCCAGCTTAGTCTACGGTGAGTCCAGTGGGAGACAGATCTTGTCTCGGAAAACAAGGTGGGTGGCTCTTTTAGGAAGCTGAAGTTGTCCTCTAGCCTCCACTCACATAAGCATCCATGTTCATGAACACACACACACACACACATGCACACATGCACGCACGTACCCAAGCATGTACGTTCTGGTGGTGCTTTGCTGTATGTCTTTTTTCTAGTGTATTTATTTTATTTTATGTGTGTGGGTTTTGTCTACATGCATGTTTCTGCACCATGTGTGTGCAGTGCCCATGGAGTCCAGATGAGGGTGTCAGGTATTCTAGAATTGACGTACAGACAACTGTTAGCCACCGTATGGGTATGGGGAATTGAACCCTGGCCTATGGAAGGGCAGCCAGTGCTCTTAACCACTGACCCACCTCCCCAGATGACTTTGATTTACATATTTAACTTCCTCCTTCCATTTCCTGCCATCTTACCTAAGGCCCCTGTTATGCCTGGATCCCCCTGGAGTCAGCAGCACCCCTTATAGAGATACCATCTTCCTGTTGTTACCCGTTGCATGCTCCCCGACTCTTTCTCCTGCATATAGGGTTTCTAGAACCTCCCCAGGAGCTTCGTGGTTTCTGTCTGTGGTGTCCTCCTGGGCTTTGTGGCTGGCTCTAGTGCTAGGCTGGCAGCCTCAGAAACAGCTATTTAGTGTGTGCTTATGTGAGCTTAAGCCACCACAATAGGCTGTTGACAGGGGAGGAGTGACGGGGGAGCACTCCACATTGCTTCTGGTATCTTTGTGATTGATGCCCTGATGCTTGAGGGGCAGTCTCCAGTCTTACCTTTATCCACATCTTCCATCTCAAAAAGAATCCCTTAGCATCTCAGCTGAATAGACAGGGAAACTGAGGCCTGGGAAGTAAAACCAAAACACTTCCTGGCCCAAATTCAGCAGAATCTCATCTCTCTCTGTCTCTCTGTCTCTGTCTGTGTGTCTCTGTGTCTGTCTCTCTGTCTCTGTCTCTGTGTCTTTGTGTCTGTCTGTCTGTCTGTCTCTGTCTCTGTCTCTGTCTCTCTCTCTTTCTCTCTCACTCTCATCCTTTCTCACTGTAGCTCAGGCTACCCTGGGACTCAATATATATCCCAGGCTGTCCCTGAACTTCTCTCTGCCTCCCAAGTACTGGACTAAAATGTCTTGTGCCTCCATATCTTGCTCTCCCTTCTCTTCACCGCCCTTTTCTTCCCACCATGTCTTCCAAGCTCACCTGAGACACCTCTGGTGTACTGTCCAGTCCCCTGTGTACATCCACCATGCACCATGCCCCGCTAACAGGTCAGGAGACTACACCTTAAAACTCTGAGCCCTGAAGCAGGAGAAGGGGGAGCCCCTCTCCCACTGCCCTCGGTACCCAGCCACTCTCACAGACCTCTCTCTCCCCTTCAGGATGCTGCAGAGCAACCAGCTCCGAGGGATCCCAGCGGAGGCACTGTGGGAGCTGCCCAGCCTGCAGTCGCTGTGAGTCATTGAGGGCCCACCTCCCTGGTCTGGGGCATCACCCAGGCCAAGCCTCACTTCCTTTTCCTCTGCACCCCACTCACTGATGCAGATGGTGCTCCTGGCTCTGCTTTCTTAAGGGTTTCATTGTCATAAATGCGTGTCTATGGCACTTGTGTGTTTACAGGACTGTGGGAATGGAACCTCCCTAGCTAGGGCCACCAGGACAACTGTCCTGGGGCCACTGGCATTCTGCCATGGGAGCTGGGCTGTGGGGTGGAGACTAGTGTCCCAAGAAGTACCAGGAAGTGGCTGTCTCCTCTTCTTAGCTGGCTTTTGCCCTGGGGCTCAGTAGTAGCAGGGGGGGCCAGGTTCAAACACTTTCTTCCCTTCTTAGTGCGGGTTAAGGAGTGCTAGGCAGTGATGTGATCAGAGACTCTGGGCCACCCAGGATAAAGCCCATCCCTAGGGAACCCTGAAATTCCCCCTTTTACCCAGCAGGGGAATCATGGAAGCAGGACTAAGCCTGGGCATGGGAATAGGTACTAGGGTCAGGGAAGTGGCCCTGCCCACCTCTTTGGTTGAAAGCCCGCTGTTTGGTTGAAAGCAGGTGCCTCACACCTGCTTATAGAAGCCAATTGAAGTTTCGGTTGCATCTCTAGCCATCTAATGACATGGATACATGATTTGGGGAAAATCAAAGTTGGAGCACAGGACTCAGGTAGGTAGGCAGGACATGTAGCCTGCTGGAACCTGGGCATGAGTGGTGAGTGTATAGGACCAGGATTTCAATGTCCTTGGATGTAGGTTCTGCTGTGGCCCTGCTCAGAGCACAGATGTCAGACAGTCTTAACCTGTCGTGATTGTCCTTGAGCAGGCGGTAGGTAGGGAAGGTGGCTTCTCTCTGGATTCTACCTTTTTTTTTAAAATTTACTTTTTAAATTAATCATTCCATTCATTTACATCTCAAATGATATCTCACTTCCTAGTTATTCCTCTACAACCCCCCCATCCCACATCCATCCTCCTCTCCCCCCCTTTGCCTTAAAGAGGGTGCTTCCTCACCCTCCCACCCTCTTCTGCCTCACTGCTCTAGCATCCCCCTATGCTGGGGCATCAAACCTCCACAGGATCAAGGGCTTCCCCTCCCATTGCTGTCAAATACTTGGATTCTACCTTTAAATCGAGGGTCTCTGGCTAGTCACAGCCACCACTGTTTTGGCTTTCCTCTCTGTTGGGTACCTGGGTCTGCTTCTCTTGCCTGAGCGTCCTGGGCTGTAGAACCTGCCTTCCCTTACTCTCTCATCTGTCTGCCCTCCATCTCAATGTGTTAGGCCTCTGGCCCCAGCATCTTCTCCCTCCGTCCAGCAGGATGGGTAGGTAGGATGCCTTGGGAGGCCAAGGTCAGTAGATGAAAGCCAGGAAAGCCGTGCGTGCCGTCTTGCAGGCAGACTAAACATTAGCTCAGGAGACCAGCGAAGAGCTGGAAGTGCCAAAAATAAGAGGTGGTACGTGGGATGGGGGCAGGGGTGACATTTCAGTCAAAGCATCAAACAGACTCATAGGAAAAACTTGAACTTATTTGGAAGTTAAATCATTAATTAAAAGAAAAAAAATGAGTCACACCTTGTGCTGGAGGTCCCTGAATGGCCTGCTTTCAGGACAGGCCTGGCACTTCTAGTTAGATGGACAGTTTCACTCATGCTTTCTGAGAGTGGGCTGCTCCCCGGCTTGTAGGAGTAGAGCCTTCACCTCTGCCCAATTGCACCCTTCTGCTTAGGTAGATGAAGGCAGAAGCTGAGGGAGATGGCTGGGTCTTGCCTCTCTGGAGGAGACCAGCCTGCTAGGCAAAGGTTGGCTTCAGACTGTGCCCCTGATCCTGACTATGTGCCTCAGTTTCTCCATCTTCAAAGTGGGGATCGTGATCTTGCCCTGCCCACCTCCAAGTGCTTTCCTGAAAAGAACACGTAGAATCCATTTGAGAGGGGTAGAGGACTAGAAGGCTCCACATAGCTGTTCATCTAACTGGTCATCAGCTCGTTCATTCCAAAGTGTCTCTGAGGCTGTGCCGAGTCAGCAAAATTTGTATAAGGTCTTGAAGGACTAGGAAATGTCAATCATGTGGAGAAGCAGGGAAGGATGCGGTGGGCAGCGGGACCAGAGGGAGTTAAGGTAAAGAGGTAAGCCGGGCTGTGGTGGTGCACGCCTTTAATCCCAGCACTTAGGAGGCAGAGGCAGGCGGATTTCTGAGTTTG
>NW_022196891.1:31665395-31681179 GCF_008632895.1 Mastomys coucha | reverse complement strand
TGTGTGTGTGTGTGTGTGTGTGTGTGTGTGTCTTAGTCAGGGTTCCTATTCTTGCACAAACATCATGAGCAAGAAGCAAGTTGGGGAGGAAAGGATTTATTCAGCTTATTTCCACATTGCTTCTCATCACCAAAGGAAGTCAGGACTGGAACTCAAGCAGGTCAGGAAGCAGGAGCTGATGCAGAGGCCATGGAGGGATGTTTCTTACTGGCTTGCTTCCCCTGGCTTGCTCAGCTTGCTTTCTTATAAAACCCAAGACTACCAGCCCAGGGATGGCGCCACCCACAACGGGCCCTTCCACCCTTGATCACTTGATTTTGAGAAAATGCCCAACAGCTGGATCTCATGAAGGCATTTCCTCAAGGGAGGCTCCTTTCTCAGTGATAACTCCAGCTCTTGTCAAGTTGATACACAAAACCAGCCAGTACAATTGAGGCCTATATTTACCATGTGGCTTCCCTGTCACCTTCCTTAACAAGTGCCCTCAGCTAACAGAGGACCTGCAGGAAAGTTTTGGGACTCTCCAAGTTAGAGTTGTTGAGGCATAGGCAGGTGTATTTCAGCTGTGGGATTCCAAAGGCCATGGGGGAGACTGTCCTTTGACCTCCATTGAGCAAGACCCTCCTCTCTCCCAAGAGCAGGAGCAAATGATAATGTCCTGCTTTCTGTTGGAAGCTGGGGCATCAAGGAGACATAGGGGCATGTCTCTTTCCATGTCCCCCCATAGTATGGGCTGTCCATTTTAGAGCTGGCCAGATGCACAGAGGGGCTCATGCCATCTGACACCTCCATATAGCGGCATCTCTGTTCTGGAGCCGTGCATAGCCCAGCCCTCAACCGGGCATGGTTCTACCAGCTAGAACCAGACACAAGGAACAAGAACTAGGTATGGGGAGTCTAGTGTGGGCTTGGAGCGGGCAGGAGCAGCCAGCCTGCATTCCAGGGTCCATGTATTGAGTTGGATGTGGCATACAAGCTATTTGGTTTGGCATCTGGGCTGGCAGTACCTTACCCCCAGCACCCTCCTTTGCACACACTTACTTCCTCTCTGACCAACATGGGAGGAGTACAGCCACACCAGACATGTCATGCCAGTCATGAATCCAGGCCAAGAGAAACCACTGGAAGCCAGCAGAACCAGGGGCTGAATAGAAACGGCATGGGGGTGAGGTCGGGCACTGGGGAGAGCTCATGGAAAAGCAGAAGCAGGGCCCTTAAAGGCAGCGCCAAGATGGGCTGGGGCTGGGGATCTTGGGCAGCACAGTGGCAAGGAAAAGGGGAAGAAGACAGAGAAAAAAAGCCAGCCTTAGAAGCTCTGGGTTTTAAGGGAAGTGTTGTTCACCAAGGACAGCCACACAGGGTGACCCTGGACAAGAGACTCGGGAGTAACACTGGGACCCCGGGATTCAGCCACCCATCTAAAACACAGAAGACGCTGCTACTCAGAGGAAGAGTGGGGAGTCTGGGGCACAGGGTGTGTGCCTAGGACAGAAGGGAGCTACTAGGCTAAAGGGAAAACCCGGAGAGGGGAACTGGCCATTGTATCAATCTTGAACACTCCCAGGTAGCTTCTACTTATGACCGTTTGTAGATGAGGAGACTAAAGTCCAGAGAAGTTAAGGAGCTCACTTGAGGTCAAACAGCTAGGAGAGAACAGAGGTGGGATTTTGCTTTAGTTGAGACTTCATAATACCAAGATCTGCCCCTTAATACCTCTTGGAAGCTCCAGTGCCTTAGGATCCAGAGGTTTGCGTTCAAGTGTTGACATTATCACCAGCTGTCAATCATCCCTCCTCTTTGAGTGATCTCCGTTCCTAAGATGGGATGGTCAAATAAAATGATTGGACAGCCAGGCTTCCAGGAGATCTTGCCTGACGATGCTAACTCCCTGTTAGGGCCTCTGGTCCTTTTCTGGAATGGCTGATGCCTTCTGGGTCTTGTTCATGTTGGGCCTCGGGCTCACTGTCTGCGCTATGGCTGAGTTCCCTATGAACTTTGCATCTCGCAGTTGGGAACCTAACAGAGTTGGACAGGGAGAAGAAAGACATGCGTTCAGAAGACAATGACGGAGCATTTGAGCATTTAGCCCAAGGCAGATGTCCCCTGAGCACAGGAATAAGAGGATCCCTGGGGAAGATAAGACAGGTGCCCCCTCCTGCATACTGTGACCTACTTTAAAGGGACAGCCGCACACAGACTAATGCCCCGGGCCAGGCTAATAAGAGCAGTGTGCGGGGGACACTTGCTGTGTGACAGTCTCTTGCACAAGCTGGTCTTCACAGCACTCCTGTAGGACCAGCACTACTGTTGCTTTGCTTCCTCACTCCACAGATGAGCATCCCAAGGCACAGAGAGGTGATGTTATTTCAGTAGAGCCACTATCAGAACTCTGGTGGCCCCAAGAGGAAGCCATTCGCACATCGACTGTACCTAGCTGCCTCCAAGACTGAGTCTGAATGGTCAGCTCTGGGGATTGGCTATTTGGAGGCTCTGGGGACCAGGATAGTTCCAAGGTATGCTCCAGGAGCTATTAGGCTCTGCCATATGAGCCAGAGGATCCTAGATGGAACTACTCCCGCCTCTATATTGGAACTTTAAAGGAGAGCCCAGATGGAAGAGACAGGATGATGTTGATAACCCGAAGAGCTAGGGCCTGCCAATATGCTAGCTTCATCCCTGAGAGCTCTTAGCCTTGGTGGGAACCTGAAGACTTTTGGAGAGCTGGTTCTAGCATGCTAATGCCTACTGACCATGCTTTTGGAGGGTGCACTGACACTCCAGGAGTTGATCTACAGCTCCACTTACATCCCTGCATCTTAGCATGGGCAGGGAGAAGGTCCGTAGGAGTCTTCTGGGGTGACTGTAGGACTTTCCACTGGAGGTTTAAGTGGTCTCAGAAGAGCCCAGTTAGGCCTGGGATAGGGATGGGTATGTCCTCTGGGAGGCATTCTCCTGGGTCTCCTGAGAGCTGAGAGAAACATGAGGAGGATAGGGCCAAGGGAAGTGTCTTTGGGGAAGGAACTGTGGGCAGAGAATGGGCAAACTTAGTCACTAGCAGAGCTCACAGAACAATGGTTCTCCAGTTTTTGTCCAGAATAGCTGATTGTATCACCTGGGACCAGTGCGCTATGGCATTCTCAGCCCCGTGGGGCACTGTGGTACCAGCATTCCACAGGTAGAGGCGGAAGGGCTCCAGTCCAAGAGCAGCTTAGGCTACATAATAAGGCCGGGTCTCAAAGCCAGCAATGCACATTCCGAGGTCCTGGCCCATCTCCACTGGATCGTGTCTGTGGGTGGACTTGACTGTCGGAGTCCTTCAGCAAGTCCTCCAGTGACTCTGACCTACTGACCTACTGACCTTGAAATAGAGATACGGGAAGTTTCCTTTCAGGGCCCCCCTTGACACACCCCAATGGCGTGGCTTAAACAGAACTTTACACAGGCACAGTCCTTCTGGCGCTAGCAGGCTGTGGTTGGCTGGAGATCCCGGGAGACACTTTGCCTGCCTCCTTTAGCTTCTGGTGGCTACTGGCATCCCTTGTGGCTGCATTGCTCCTGTGTCTGCCTTCCATCTTCTCCTGGCCTCTCCTCCTCTCTTCTGTCTGTCTCCCTGTCACCTCTGATTGGATTTTAATGATCTCATCTCAAGAGACTTCCTTAGATTATATCTGCAAAATCCCCAAACAAGATCTCTCATACTAGTTCTGGACATTTGGATGTGAACGCATCATTCAGGGTCATGTTTCAGCCTCTTACAAGGGAAATTGTGAATGAGGAGGAGGAGAGATGGCCCCAGAGCACTACTTGGGGGTCAAGAGTTGAGGGTGGGGGGAGGATGAACCGGTACACTTCTATCTATAATCCCAGCCCTTGGGAGGTGGAAGCAGAGAGATCAGGAACTGAGGGCCAGGCTGGGTTACAACAGCCAGGGGTGTCAGGACTCCCTGACACTCGCAAAAACTAGAAACAACAAAATAGCTAAGGCTGTCGAAAGGAAGTAAACAGAGAGGGGAGAGGGCTCATAACCCCAGCCTGCACCTGCAGAAACGAGGCAGAGGGAGAGCTGACAGGAGAGGGAGCAGCACAACCCCGAGGCCTGACAACTCTGACCTAAGAGCCCAGCCTGAAGTTGCCCAGTCTGCCTCGAGAAAGGGAAGTCCCCATCTCCAAAGCTGGCTTCGAGCCCTGCTGGTGACTCGGTGAGTTCTGTCGGTACCCCAACTTAGCTGCTAGTTAGGGAGGGCCCTGGGGCCCAGCTGTGTCAGGGGGCCTAGCAAAGGGGTCCCTCGGGACATGTGGGGTGGCGATGGCCTCCCTGACGTGGCTATTTCAGGCAGCATGATTATATGCTACCTCGTTTGGATCTTCCAGGGTTCCGGGAGTTGATTACTACATGCATCTGCACAGAGGCTGCTCTGAGGTGGGCGGCTGGGCAGACTAGTGCCACTTGCAGCCCATGAGGGTCCCAACATGAGTCATTTGGCTCCTGAGAGACGTGGAGAGAGTGTCGATGGTGGGATGGGCTCTGGGACCCACTGGCGATTCCTTCAGCCATAAATGCTAGTCTGGAGCAGACTCGGCTCCAGCTGGGCCACCCAGAAGCAGCACTGGGCTCCTGCGTGATCCAAAGCATTGCAATGTGGAGTCAGGGGCTCTTCATCTCCTGCAGGTGTTTTGGGGGCTATGTGTGGTGCTGGGGGGCTTCTTGGGCCAGACAGTCTCTGACTAAAGCTCTTGACTCCCTTAGAGATCTAAACTAAGAGACCCAGAACATCAGGGATGAGCCCGGGAGCTCAGATTAGGTTTAAACTCAAGGGAGCTCTCAAACAGAGCCCTAGGGAAGGGCTGCTCTTTCCGCACAGGATTTTCCTCCAACTAGGCAAAGGGCCTTTTCCTAAGCAGCCGAGGCCATGGCAGAGCCTTAACCTGGACTCTAGGAATGTCTGCACAGATGGGACTCCACCAGGCTCCCCACTGCCCCCGGTCCTTTGTCTCTCAGCTTCCCCCTTCCTTCCCTCAGGCCCCCTCTCCATTTATCTATATCCTTTTCCCGCTTTGTAGAATGCTTGTAACACACCATGGTACAGAAGACACTGGGTTAATAATAAATGAGGGTCCTCCCCCGCAGCAGTTCATGACTTACGTGGGGAATGTCAGACACCCAGATCTTCATCTTCCCCTCCACCACGCTGTGGGAGCCAAGCTCCTGAGACAGAGAAGCCACTGCATGGGAACAGGGTTTAAAGCAGGTGCAGGAAAGGGAGCCGGCTGCACGGCTGAAACCCCGGGGAAGACAGAGTGTGCGTGCCGTGAATCTAGCCAGGAGCTGATATTTGCTGGTTGCTTTGTGTGTGTGAGTGCCGCAATGCTTAATGTGCAGCAGACCCAGGCGCATGTATCCCTTACGATACATCTCCAAGGAAGGTGCTGTGACCTCTGTTTTACAGACGAGCAAAGAGGGCGTTAGGGAGCAGCTCACAGGTAGCTCATCTGAATTCCTACTTCATGCATTTTTATTTTCTTAAAGATGGAGTTCCACTCTACAGCCAGACTGACCTCAAATTTGCAGTTCTTTTGCCTATGCCTACTGAATACTGGGATTATAGGCCTGTGCCACCATGTACACCCACGAACCCTTTTAGCAGGAATCTAGACTCACAGTAGCTTAGCTATGAGGGAGCCTAAAAGACTATGTGCCTCCAAACTCCAGAGACGTTTATCAAGTGCAGATCCAAGATCCCTTCTCTGACCTCCTGAACAGAGATCCTCAGGGTTGGAGCCATCTGGGGACACTCCCCGCCGGTGATGGATGTAGAACATCCATCATTTTGGGAACACTGTCCATACATATCCTTGATGCTTAATATGCCTCAGGAGCCTGCAGCATCGTCAGCCTCCTGGAGCATGTGAGACACACATCGCCTCAAGCACCACCCAGAACTCCTGATACAGAGTCACCCCACCCTCTGGGTGACCAGGAGTTTGATTTTTAGAATCACTTTCTTTTCCATGAGTGGGTGTGGGATGATGCATACCCTGAGCTTTATGGAGCCACCTTACCCTTCCAGTTTCAGTAAGATGGACAGCAGCCATCTGTCGCTGTCAACTTCCCAGTGTTCTTAGATGCCAAGGACTTTCTATACAAAGTTCCCAATGCTTAGAACTCCCCATTTATTCGTCTGCAGCTACCTGTACACATGGGCTAGAGATACAAGAATTTAACTGGCTTAGTTGTGGTACTTCCTAGAGGTTTCGAGAAGTACTAGATAACCCCTCGAGGGAGGGTGGAAAGCAAGGGTTAGATCTTGTGAAGAACTTCCAGTGGTCTGTAACTCCAAAAGAGGTTGGGGATGCTAACTTCCTTGTGAGGGTAATTCAGGGTCACAGTCCCCTTACTTGGCCTAGGGACAGGGGGTGATATGCCTGTATCTCCTGACATCTTCTCAGAGATCACTTTTCCCACTGAGGCCTCAGAGCAGCCCAAAGGGCAGGTGAGAGAAGCTTCAGGTGACACTAGGGAGTGCGCTGGCCACCCCTGCATAGCTAGCAACTGCCTTTAGGCTCTACCCCAGTCACTCGGTGAGAGAAATGGGTCCAGAGCCAGGGAGGTGTGGTCTTTACAGAAAGTCTCTGGGTAACTTCTCATCCATTTACGAGGCTGAAGCATGCGGGTGGCTACTGGCCACTGGCTGTAGACTGGGAATCCACATGTTAACTGGAGAAGGTAGCGAACGACCCTGGTTCTTGCTATGGCCCAGCCAGAGATGCATAGATTGAGCCTGCTCACCTGGGACCACAAGGCCTTGGTGTATCAGAGCAGGAAGGCCAACCGTCCAAAGGGCTCCTTTTCAGGGGAGGAAACCAAGTCACACAGAGGGAGGAGTGGTCCCAGTGTCACCCAGGAATCAGCGCAGAAGCTCAGGCCAGACCCATGGTTTCCTTTAGAAAGGGGATGAAATATTTATGAGCCTGTGTGACCACTTAGGCCAGATGGCTGTAAGATCAGTTGCTCTGGAATGTGACTCTATCCGGGGACTCTTGCCAAGGTGGCTTCCTTCCCCTCACCAGTCCTGACACCTGTTTGGGAACTCAGAGCCAGCTCCTTCCCCCAATTCTCCCTTAAACAGCTCCAGCAGGTGGGGCAGGGCAACGTGGGGTGGGGAGGCTGTATCAAAGAGCTCTAGACTCTTGGACAGGGACCGGGATGGAGCAGGTGAGGAGTGAAAACTCATAGTGTTTGCAAGATGAGCCACTGTGGACGGCTGTGGCAAAGGACGCAGGGCTAGGATGGGCCTGGCAGCTCATGCTAAGGGGTATCTGTTGTCCTCTGGCTCAGCAGTCTCTTGATCGGGGTGGGGGGTTGGGGAGTGGGGTTGGGTACTGTGGCCCTGCGCTTTTGGCACTGTCCCCTTGTCTCCAGATCTGTTTTCAGGCTGGTTTTGCATTTTTATTCTCTGCTAAGCTCGGAGCGCAGTCTAGCCTCTGGCCCTAGAAAACTTTGAGTAGAGGTGACCTCAGCCCTATCAGTGCCAAACCACTACCATCAGGGTAAAATGGAGGAATAGGAGACTGGATAGAGAGGAAGGGACTCTAAGTTGCATGGACCGCGTCCAGTCTTCACTCAGCCACAGGGCTACTGGTCCACCTCTCAGGGCCCTGCTGTACAGCCTGTGGCTGCATCGGTTCTTCTCACCAGCATCCTCCTGGGGCTGCCTGCAGTGCTGCCTGAAGCCCTCCTGGCTGATCAGAAGGGGAAGACCCTCTATGCTCACACTTCCCACCCTGGCTTTCTAGGTCTCCCCTTGGCTGCTACTAAAACTGGTTCTCCCATTCTCTCTGCCCCTCGTGACTCCTCCATCTTCTCAGCAGACCCCTCTCTCCTAGCCTAGACAATCTTCTAAGGGACACCATTCTTTAGAGTCTGTCCTCAGAGTCTGCCTGCGGGCTGCTGAATTCCCTGGGGCCTCTCCTTCCTCAACCTAGGTTGGTCCACTGAACTGGCCAGTGGAGCGTCTGCTTGGTGGGTCCAGAAGGGCCTCACACATTTCCCAAGGTGAGCCTATCATCTTCCCTTCCATGTTGCCTTTCTAAGTTCTAATTCCCTCCATCCCAGGCAACCATTCCATCCATTCACTACTGTAGTTTGGCAGCTGGGTGTCGGCTTTGACTCTAGCACCTCCAATGCCTCCGATGCATTGGGTTCTAGGGACTGTCCCAGTTGCTCTGGAGCAAGCCCCACTTCCCTTGCCTGCAACAACCTTCTAGCTGGCTACTTGCTTCTATTCTGGACTTGATCTCTACCCTTAACATCAGCCAGATGGAACTTAAAACACAGATCTGAGCAAATCACCCTGCTTAAGATTCTTCAACATGGCCGGGCAGTGGTGGCACATGCCTTTAATCCCAGCACTTGGGGGGCAGAGGCAGGAAGATTTCTGAGTTCAAGGCCAGCCTGGTCTACAGAGTGAGTTCCAGGACAGCTAGGGCTATACAGAGAAACCCTGTCTCAAAAACAAAACAAAACAAAACAACAAACCAACCAAACAAATAAAAGATTCTTCAAGGCGATCTTGAAGAAAAGGCCCAGATTCCCACACCCTCCTTCCCACTCACACATGGCTCAGGACTTCAGGAGTCTGAGCGTGGTAGAGGGGTTGCCTTTGCCTCGCTGGTTGCTGCTGCTTTCCCTGGGACTCAGGCTCCTGTCTCCTTCTCAGCTCTCTCAGCTGCTCATGCTTCAGGGCGGTATGGCTGTCTCATGCTGCAGGAGCTTTTGCTCAGCCCCAGGTTCATCCTTCAGCGTTGAGCTCCAGCCGGCTGAGACTCCAGTTCCAGTGTGGTTCTTCCCTCAGTCCTTGAGTTCCGTCCAGGTGAAGGCGGCATGTCTCCACTATTGCTGTTGTTATAGCTTTGGAGACAAAGTCTCTCTGTGTAGGCTCAGGCTGACTCCGAATTTATCCTCCTGCCTCTGCCTCCTGAGTGCACCATCATGCCTGGGATTTTTTTTATCACTTAGATTCTAATTCAGAAGCTGTACATGGCACATAACAGGTACCGAGTGACTGCCAGAGGCACCCTGCTCCCCAATTCTCATCTTGCAAATACCTCTAATGAAAGTTCATTTTGGTGGGTAGCTGATGCCAGGTGGAGGGGGTTTTTGGGCCCGGACTGTCTTTTCCTTGGGGGTGGTGGTGGTGGTGGTATGAATGTGTTGGAGCAAGGTCTCGGGACCTGAGATGTTAGTCATTTGCCCAGTGGCTTTGGTGACCTGGGGCTTAAGTTCCAACTCAGGTGTGTCTGGGTCCTGAGGCCATGCACTTTCTAACACAACTTATTTTCTCCTTCCCACTTTCTAGATTCTTCCTTGGAGCATGTGGTAGGTAGGGGGAGAGTTCTGGGGAAGGAGGAGGGAGTAAGGGTTCCCAGATTTTGCTCGCTCTCTTCCACTTTCTGGGGAGGCAGGATAGCAGACAGGGCTGAGCAGGAGTCAGAGCAGAGCTGCATGTGTTGGACATGAGCAGGTCACAGCCAGCGTAGGCAAAGCAGCTGGGTGTGAGGGGGTCTGGGCTCTGTTCTGTGCCAGAGAGATGGGGAGAGAGAGAGAGGGAGGGAGAGAGAGAGGGAGGGAGAGAGGGAGGGAGGAAGGGAGAGAGAGAGAGGAAGAGAGAGAGGGAGGAAGGAGAGAGAGGAAGGAGAGAGAGGGAGGGAGAGAGAAAGAGAGAGGGAGGGAGAGAGAGAGGGAGGGAGAGAGGGAGGGAGAGAAGGAGGAGGGGAGGGAGAGAAAGAGGGAGAGAGAGGGAGGAAGGAGAGAGAGAGGAAGAGAGAGAGAGGAAGAGAGGAGGAGAGAGAGAGGGAGAGAGAAAGAGAGAGGGAGGGAGGGAGAGAGAGGAAGAGAGGGAGAGAGGAAGAGAGAGAGGGATGGAGAGAGAGAGGAAGAGAGAGGGGGGAGGGAAAGAGAGGAAGAGAGAGAGAAGGAGAGAGAAAGAGAGAGGGAGGGAGGGAGAGAGAGGAAGAGAGGGAGAGAGGAAGAGAGAGAGAGAGGGAGGGAGAGAGAGAGGGAGAGGGAGAGAGGAAGAGAGAGAGGAAGAGAGAGAGAAAGAGAGAGGGAGGGAGGGAGAGAGAGGAAGAGAGAGGGAGAGAGAGAGGGAGGGAGAGAGACAGAGAGGAAGAGAGAAGGAGGGAGAGAGAGAGGGAGGGGAGAGAGGGGAAGAGAGAGAGAGGGAGGGAGAGAGAGAGGGAAGGGGAGAGGGGGAGAGAGAAGAAGAGAAAGGGAGGGAGGGAAAGAGAGGGAGGGAAGGAGAGAGAGGAACATGGGGAGAGTGGGCCTCCATCCTCTGACTATTTACATGGGGAGAGTGGGCCTCCATCCTCTGACTATTTACTATTTTGTGAAGGGTTGCACATTGGAACATACATCTCCCTAAATAAAACAATAAACTTGTTAATTTTGAGAAAGCCATGCTATGGCTCTCAGAGCCAAGAATATCCTTATTTAGAGTTACCTGCTACTTGAGGATAATCTCTGTCTGGCAGTCACTCAGCGTTTGTGTGGAGCAGGCATCTTTCCGCAACAAAGAGGCAGGGTTTTTATGGAGAAACGGTGAAAGCTGACTACTTGGGGGTGTTCATAATTTCCAGAGTTCCGGGCTGGGGTGGGGGTGGGGAAGAAAGAGAAGCTTCCTGATCCATGAGGCCAGGGAGCCAGGAGGCACCATTCCCTGAAGATGCTTCCCCCCACCCCCCGCCCCCAGCCTAGTCCCCTTTCCTTCCTGCTCTGTCAGCTTCAGCTGACAAGAATGAAGCTGCTCAGCCTCCTCAGGGACCAACTGGGCCTTCTGGGCCAAGGCAGCTGTCTTGGGCCCCTAGCCCCAGCCCCAGCCTGTTCCCCTGGCCCCCATTAACCTGCCTCTCAGCCGCACATCTGCTAACCTGGGGGCCTGGACGGCCTTAGGAGTAAAACTTGTTCAGAACATCTGGAGTGTGGGGGTGCACAGGCCCCACCTGCATGGGAGAGGAGGTGAGAAGGGGGAGAAGGGAGGAAAGATGGACGAGGAGAGGGGATGAGAACCAGAGAGGGAGGGCAGTGTGTGGTGTGCATGGCAAGCGCTGATGGGGAGCCAGAAGCACACCGGTCTGATCCCAGGTTTTGTGTGCGTCCTTTGACAGGTGGGAAGGGGCTGGGAGCAGGGAAGAGAACAGGCGGACGTGGGCACCCAAGGCTCTCATGGCACTAGCTAGGTAACCTGTGCCTTTCATTAGAGACCATACAAAAGCCCTGACTGCCGGGGCAAACCTTTCTTTGTGTTTCATTGTTGAAATGGCTGTCCCAGCAAAGGAAGCCATCTGCTCCTTTCCCCAGACCCAACTTCCTCTGCTTCCAAGACTTTGCCTGAATTGTTTCTCAAGCTAAGATGGTTTTCTTTACCAGTCCTCCATGCCTTGCCTCTCTACTTCCTCTTACTATAGATAGTACTTACCTCCTCCGGGAAGTCCTCCAGGATGACTCCATCTGGCTCCGGGACTGCCCGACACCTGGAGAACACTCAATACCGGAGCCAGGGACCCTTTTCTCTCTTCTTGCTTTTGGCTTTTGCATCCACAGCTGGGTTCTGAGCTTTGTGTGATGGAGCTAAGCAAGCACTCCTGGGGATGCATGGGATAGTGAGTATTCTGCTTCAGCCAATAGCCAGATATTCTGCTGGACTTAGCATCTGCCATAGCTGCCTAGACCAGAGTTCAGAGTGAGGGGTGGGATGGGGGTGGGGTGGGGAGTGAGCTAGAGATCTGGATTCAGTCTTAGGGACTTTGGACACTAAGTAGCAACCTTTTGGTAAGCCTTGGAAACCCCAAGGAAGGCCTTTATGTCCAGCCTAAGGCAAATGGCGCTCATCTTAGCTTGTCCCTCTTCCTGATAAGACACGACAAGCAGTCTGTACCTGACAGCACCCAGGCCGCTCAATGTTTTGGGAGGAGAGAGAAGGAAGGCAGCCCTGAGAATATTGGCCAGTGTGAGTGCGACGCCAGCCTTGTGCCCAGGTGTCTCTCCCCACCATCTTCATGCACTTCTTCACCAGCCAGGAGAGCCTGACCAGGTTCCTCGTGTTCTGAAGCCTGGCCAATGTCCCCCGTCTGGGGACAGAATGCGGTGGGATTTTATAGCATCTTTCTATGAGAGAACTTTTCTTTGGAAGCCAGCTCTGCCTTTTTCTAGAAAAGCATCGCAGATTGTCTCAACATTCTGTGCCTCAATTTTGAAATCTGTCAACTGGGAATAATAAAGAGGCCATTTAGGAGACAAATGGGACAATGGAGTAGAGACGTGAGCACAACACTGGGAGCACCCTAAGTACACAGGAAGGCATGAGCACAACACAGGGAACACTCTTAAGTACATAGGCAGGTGTGAGCACAACATGGGGAGCACCCTACGTACACAGGAAGTCATGAGCACAACACTGGGAGCACCCTAAGTGTATAGGAAGTCATGAGCACAACACAGGAAGCACTCTTAAGTACATAGGAAGGTATGAGCACAACATAGGGAGCACCCTACGTACACAGGAAGGCATGGTCCTGCATTAGCCTTACTGCTTCCCAGTCCACAGCACTGTCTCACTAGGTACCATCATTTCCTATGGTAACGGGTCTATGGCACAATGGTTTGGGCAATTCAAAAAACCTCTGGTTATATGGAACTAGAATTAGACTGGTCATGTAAGAAGACTTGACTATAAACTAACTTATTCCAAGAGAGACAGAGCCTTTCCCAACCGCTGGCCATCCCTCTCGCTCCTCCGGTGAACCCGTGAGATCGTTTCTTCCATTACTGTTTCCTTACGCAGATCCGAGCTGGGCATCTTCACAGTGATGCACTCTCACTTCTCATGAGTTTTTACTAAATAAGAGGCTCGTGACAAGGTCACAGGTAGCCCGTGTCAGGATAGAGTGATGCCGAAGAGGATCTGGGACACTGCGGGACAAGGAGCTCTCCTCTGTTGGCCACCAGCTGCTGCACTGGCTTTTGAAGGTGGTGGGGAAGAAAGAACAGGAGATAGACCTCGAGAAGACACTGGGAAGGCGCGGCAAAGGGGGCGTGGCACGGGGCGTGGCACTCAGAGAAGGGCAGGCCCAGGTGGTCCCTACTCTTATGGCCCTCATTGCAACAAGGCTGTGTATAGGAGATCTGTCTCTATACAGATAGGTTTCAATGCAGAGAGGCAATTAGAGGGTTTTTACACGGGCAGATGGACCTGAGAGAACCCGAGATGTCCACAGCACATCAGAGAGGCTCTGCTGGGAGCCATGAGTAAGCTTTCTTCAGAGACCACGGTGGGTTAGGGACTAGACCCCAGCAGTAGCCCTGTGGTCAGGCCAAGGGGATGTGGCCTGGAGACTCCATAGGCAAGAGGTGCAGAGGGAGGCAAGGTACAGAGATGGAGGAGGCAGCGCTGATAGGATCTCCGCTGCACACTCCATTGCACACACTCCCAAACCTATTCCGTAGGATCCCTGCTCCAGGCTGCAGGCTCCCCGAGCACTCCCTTCCTGGCCCCCTCGCCTCAGCACTCCAGCAGTCTGGAACTTAATTATACACTGACGCACTTTGTTTTTAAAAAAACATGTTTATTTTTGTTCTGACTCATTGCAGAAAATTTAGAAAATACAAAAAAAAAAAAAAAAAAAAAAAAAAAAAAAAAGAAGAAGAAGAAGAAAATAAAAATCACCCACGGTTCTACCACCCAGACACAATGCTTGCTGGCATTTCGGGGTACTTCTCAGCGAGTATACAGACACAATGCTTGCTTTATGCTGTGTTCTAATATCTTCTGTTGGGTCTGATTTAGTGTCTTAAAATCATACTAGTACAACACTAGCGTTGAAAAACCACTAGTATGGGGGGACTGGGAAACGGGACAACATTTGACATGTAAATAAATAAAATAGTCAATAAAAACACTAGCCAATAACACATGTTAAAAACACACTAGTTGAGCTGGAGAGATGGCTCAGTGGTTAAGAGCACTGACTGCTCTTCTGAAGGTCCTGAGTTCAAATTCCAGCAACCACATGGTGGCTCACAACCATCCATAATGAGATCTGACGCCCTCTTCTGATGCGTCTGAAGGCAGCTACAGTGTACTTAGATATAATAATAAATAAATCTTTAAAAAAAAAGATTAAAAAACACACTAGTATAACTTAAAGTCATACTAGTATGACACTAGTGTTAAAAAGACTAGTACAGCCGGGCGGTGGTGGCGTATGCCTTTAATCCCAGCACTTGGGAGGCAGAGGCAAGAGGATTTCTGAGTTCGAGGCCAGTCTGGTCTACAGAGTGAGGTCCAGGACAGCCAGGACTACACAGAGAAACCCTGTCTTGAAAAACCAAACCAACCAACCAACCAACCAACCAAAACAAAACAAAACAAAACACTAGTACAGGCCGGGCAGTGGTGGTGCACGCCTTTAATCCCAGCACTTGGGAGGCAGAGGCAGGCAGATTTCTGAGTTTGAGGCCAGCCTGGTCTAAAGAATGAGTTCCAGGACAGTCAGGGCTACACAGAGAAACCATGTCTCAAAAAAAACCAAACCAAACCAAACCAAAACAACAACAACAAAAAAAAACAAAAAATAAAACCCCCCAAAACAAAAACTACTAGTATATTAAAATCACACTAATACAACTAATCTAACTATATACTAGTATAACTAGTGTTAAAAACAGACTAGTATAACTTAAAATCACATCAGTATAACTTAAACTCATGTAAGAAATTTAACTGAGGTATGTTTTAAATTGTGATATAACTCACACAGTATAAAATTCAGCCCTATCTAACTTGTAAATGTTTTGTCATTCTTTGAAGAAAATTTGCTTCTTAGCCACTCCCCACCCCATCCTAACATGAAGACAAATCCTGTCTCTGGATGGCCCTGTTCTGGACATTTCATGGAATTATACACCATGTACTTATCTTCTGGCCTGCGTGTGTGTGTGTTCTAAAAGTTCCTCCGTACTTTGTAACTGTGGATTAATACTTCATCCTTTATTTCTGTTGATCTGTTTTTTGATTAATTTGAGTCAGGACTTCACTCTGTAGCCCAGGCTAGCCTCAAACTCAAGATCCTTCTGCCTCTGTCTCCTAATAGCTCATTCCTATTTATAGGTGAATCGTGGTCTTTATGTGTGTACGCTGTATTTTGATTTACCTATGTATCTGTTGATGGGTTTTTCCCTTTTTATTTTCTTCAGTTTAGATTTGTCTTGTTTTCACACTTTCCAGAGCATAGATGCTTTGCACTTTCTTGGGCTGTCAGGGATTTCGCTTGGGGATTTGCACGCCCTAGGCAAGCACTTGACCACTAAGATACATCTCCAGCTTCTAGGATTTTCACCCTTTGCTTTAATGTATTCCCAGGTGTTTTTGTTCTCATTAGTACTATTGCATATGGAATTGCTTTCTTCTTGGGGAAGGCGTGCTGCAAGCACATAGAAACCAGGCAATCTTTGTGTGTGTGTGTGTGTGTGTGTGTGTGTGTGTGTGTGTCATCCACAGCCTCAGCACATAATGTGTGTGTGTCTGTGTGTGTATGTCTCTGTGTGTGTGTCATCCACAGCCTCAGCACATAGTGTGTGTGTCTGTGTGTGTGATCCACAGCCTCAGCACATAGTGTGTGTCTGTGTGTGTTTGTGTGTGTGTCTGTGTCTGTGTGTGTGTGTGTCTGTGTGTGTGTGTGTCTGTCTGTGTGTGTGTGTCTGTGTCTGTGTGTGTGTGTGTGTGTG